>NW_017176554.1:0-966 GCF_001652005.2 Ceratina calcarata | reverse complement strand
TTTCATATTCTCTCGAGTGTTTTCCAGGATCTCTCTTTTAATGGGAAGCGGGTGTAAAGCGTACACTTAAATCCAATATAAATGTGTAACTTTGTGCACACATTCTGTTTCTAGTCCGTTACTTTATGGATGGTCTATGAATTTAATTGTGTTCAAGTAGTTACATCGTGTCTTCCTTGGCCTTTGTTTCTTTCTATGCCGTTATTCATACGTATGTATATTCGCGTGTACATGCAAGTATTCAAAAGGGTGTACGTCGTTTTAAGTGTTGGTCTGTGTTTCATTTGTGCGTGCCGTGCGGCCGTTCAGGTGTTTCGCGTACGTCACGTGTTTGCATCTTACGCGTGTCTCGGTGGCTTCTTAAGGTTGTAAGCGTGCATGATCGATGGGATTTCCAGGGTACATTTTCCATCCTGCTTGCGTGTCGATGGATCCTCCAGAGTATTTGGCTTGTTTCTCGCGTATCGATGGATTCTTTGTTACGACAAAGCGGTGAGCCGTTCTTGTTCGATTTCTAATCTTGTCTATATTTATATTTGCAAGAGGGGCACGTCTGTCCTTCCCGCACGGCGCCGCTTCGTCGTAGCGGTCTTGTTTGGTCGATGTTTTATTTTCGTTTCAATAAGATCGGATTATTTATGGCATTGGTTCTTGTTAACGCGACGCTATCGTATCCCACGGGTTTAGTCTGTCAATGGTATCTCTCTATCGTCGCTCCGGATTTTGTGAGGTCTCGCGCCGTGATTGTTTATTTAGTATAAAGAAATGATTGATTGGTTTCGAGTGCTGGACACGTTCTGGGTGTTTAATTAGTTTGGGTTCGTGTTCTTCACGCTGCCTTTGGAATTCATCGTCGTTCGTCGGTTTGTTTGCTCAGTTATAATATTATTCCTACATTATACGGTATTTCAGTATTAAACTCTACATATAAGCTATTTAAATAGAATAATAATAATAATAATAATA
>NW_017176553.1:0-966 GCF_001652005.2 Ceratina calcarata | reverse complement strand
TTTCATTTAATTTAATAAAAAAGATATAAAGATTGAGTTCTGCAGTTATAGTCTTTTCAAAGATATTCATGCGAAAATAATTTAAAACTTATACATATAAATTCTTAAGACGATTAAAACTATATTAGGTAAAAAGATTAGACATGTTAAACGATGGAGATATTCTCACACAGAAAGGGTCGTGATAAAGCGGCGTCGATCTATTAAGATCGACGGGGGTGAACCGACGAAAGATTCTGCTCGTTACGAGCCCGTTCGATTTATTACCAATCGCTCGACGCGGTATGACGTGTTCGCGTACGGATCGAAGAAATCGCTTAGAGGTAGGATAATATTTTTATAGCAGGTTCTCATCTCGATCGGTGGAATAACGAACGGCGAGGAGGCAGCGATAAGCTGGTAGCAAGTGAAGACGAGGATCGGTGGGATGAAGGAAGAAAAATGGTAAACGAGAAGTCGGAGTCGGACCCGGGGCGCAATAGCGAAGGGCGAGGGGGCAAGCGGAGAGAGAGAGGGGAAGAGGAAGAACGATACAGGGAAGATAGTAGTGAGATATGTCTAAATACATAACCGTGACGCGTGATGGACGTGTTGCGGCCCCTGTCTACGGGGGTCTTCGGGAGATGGCTGCGGGGCCCGATCTCCATTTGGGGTCCACGGGATTCTGGACTCGGCACCCCGCTACGCGCTATGCATCAACACCCGAGATCCATCCCATTATACCTCATCAAAATAACAAACACGCCTTCCATGCTAAACCAACATTCTTTTGTTCCCATCGAATCCAGGGATCCATCAGAACTATCAGAACTGCCGCGAACTACGTCAGTGACGTATACGTTTTCACGTGGCCGGCGCGGGTTCCCGGGCCATAGGGGGTCCGGCAAGAATCCAACGAGGTACCCTGAATTATTATTATCGGATAGCCACAGGACCGCTGCTATGACCCCATGAACTTGTCGCTTC
>NW_017176552.1:0-966 GCF_001652005.2 Ceratina calcarata | reverse complement strand
GTTTATATCTTTCTAAATTGATAAGAAACCGGGGGCATTATTCCTTAGGCATGTACGTGTTAATAAAAAGAAGTCCACTCTATGTTTTACGTTACGCCTATGAGAAAAAATTTCGGATTTCGTACGAGAAACGTCTTTATTAAACACTAATTGGAAAGAAATTTTAAGGAGAAGGTTTGAGACAGGAAATTCTTTATTTTTTTTAAACATAGTTTATTCAAGAAAAATTGTATACGATTTATTCGATTGAACAATCAAAAATAAAATTACATGATAGTAACAACGATTCCGATACACGCACGGTGAAAAAATATTACGGAGCGCATCTGCGGTTGGCAGGATACCGTTTCAATAATTGCTTTATTGTACGCTGATAAATCCGAGCGTTTTTCTTCTCGTGAATCTTGAAAAAATCTTGTCTTCTCCTATCGGTTTTCACTGCCTTACGTTTTATACCGGGCGTGTGGACTAGAAAGGCACCATCTAGAATTATCAGCCGATAGTTCAAGAGACACATCTCGAACATCTGAAAAGAGTACATTAAAAAAAAGATAACATAATAAGGAATGACTCGACGGTTTCGTTACTGATTGTATCTGCCAAACCTGACTCATTTTGTCCTGCTTCCCCTCCCAGGACATTTCTTCGGCGTAAAAAGGGTCGGTTTTGGTACCTATGAACAGAGGTTCCCATCGGTGGTGCGGAAACTCCCGTTTAGCGAATATGAGGGGCTTTACTTTACCAGGGTCGGGTTTCATTAACCACCTGGTGAGTTGCGGAAACCTCTGACAATGTGAGCAAAGATACCTATCGAACAAAGAAATAGATTTGATTATAGAACACCTGTAGATTTTGATAAAATGTATGATGACGAACGAGGAAAACTTTTCAACGACCGATTATTATCATTTTTATTTAATCAGTATTTAATTCTCATTTATATATAATCACTGTCCGATTTATATC
>NW_017176551.1:0-966 GCF_001652005.2 Ceratina calcarata | reverse complement strand
GTTTTACGTGAATCAGTGCTTTCATCTACTCTTCTCTTAGTCGACTCTAAGTTAATCTCTTCAGTTTGAACATGGCTTCCACTCAAATTTCCTCTAAAACCAATTGTACTCTTTAACTCTAAACCTCTTAATTTTAATCTCTCTGCCTCTAAATTGTTTTGGGAAATCCGAACCATTTTTTGACATCATTCCATTGGCTCCCTTCATAACTCGATCCAACGAAACTAAAGAAGCAGCCAGCTTCTCTTCAGCAGCTTCGCTCCTGGCAGACATTCTCTTACCGATATCCTGAATTCGGTCAACCAGTCTCTCTTGCATATTATACATTTTCACGCTTCCAGCGAGTCGTTCAGATTCACTGTCAACGTGAATACGTTCATTACTTATAATCCTTGGCTTTGCCGAAGGATTACCTTCGTCCTCTTGATTTGCAGTGAAACAGAAACTCAAAAATTGATACCTGGATTTCTCTTAGTACTTACATATCAGGCCTGATCATCTAACTACTCTATACTCTATCTCTAATCATCAAACTCTTTAAGTTTCACAGCGCTCTTATATTAAGCAGAATGAAAACAATTACACTTACCGAGGGAAGAAGAATTTTTACCATAAGCCAAATCCTCTCTAGCCTCAATAGTCTGTTGTTCATGTTCTTCTTCTTGTTCCTCCATAAACTCACTGTGATCAACAGTTATGCTCAGTTCATCACTGTCATAATCAGCCAATGCACGAAGAGAATCATCTGCAATATGTTATTTCAATGAAACAATGCAATGTATTGTTTCCAATACAAATTCTGCCATCTATTCCGGGATTAGTAATACATTCTTTTTTAAGTCTAAACTTTCGAGAGTTTTAAGATTTATACCTTAAATAAACTCTAACTCTCAGACCAGGTATCCTCTTAACTCATTATACAGGGTGTTCCGGAAAGATTGTTAGAGCCGAAAATGGCAGATGGGG
>NW_017176550.1:0-967 GCF_001652005.2 Ceratina calcarata | reverse complement strand
GTGAGAAGTAACAATCTGGTAACTTCATTAATGTTTATTAAGCCCTTCACTGTCAGGCGAGAATGAAATGTCAAAGATGTACTGAAAAATGAAAGTTTTCAGAACGACATGATAATCTCAGGATTAAGTTTCCTGGAGTCCTGGACAAGGGGACCATACGGGTGAGGCCATCGCATTTTGACCGGCAATAGGTAAACATCGCAACCCTACATAGCTAGTATAAGAGAATCCTAATAAAACGTTTTATGAGTTTCCAAGAACTTTCCCCAACTTAAGTCCGTCTTACTAGTTCCCCAATTTTGAATTTTTATAATTTGATTGCAGATTCGGATTCAGCACCTCAAAAACCATAATATGTATACGCAAGCAAAAACAAATTGGATCGGGGTAAATATTTTTTTGTTGAGATGCGCATATATGCGTCGTGGTGCAGAAATGGCACGACTTTTTTTGCGCATATATGCGTTACTGACAGTGAAGAGGTTAATATCACATTAAATTTTTATTTCTATTCTACGTAACATCAAAAGAAATAATTGTGAAATCCCCCAGTTAATCAGATAATCACTGTGAATTTGATAAGCATATGTATACGTGAATGATAGTTCGAATTCGTAGCATAGTAGCTTGATTGATCAAACTTTGAGTGGGAGATAATCAGAAGTAATAAAAATCTGTTCTCTTCATCCATTATCACTTATTTAATTGTTCTACATTTTGTGATTAGGTGACCTGCCTTCAAATGCAAGTCACTCTTACAATTTTTTCATAGAATATCTGATAATTAATATTTGATCCATGCTTTTATCTCCGGATTTTTGTTATCTATGAAAACTGATCATCAGAGGAGTTAATTTTTCTCTTCCAGTTTTTTATTTATCATATCACAGAAATCAAAGAATTGCGGAGTGGGACAACAAAAATTTTGTTTAATTCTTGGCTGTCATTATGGGTCTGTGTGATCCAC
>NW_017176549.1:0-967 GCF_001652005.2 Ceratina calcarata | reverse complement strand
CATAAACGAGACAAGATAATAATTATTTAATAATTTATAAAGTATGTATATATACAAATATATGTGTTAAGTATCTAAAAATGTATGGTATCTCTGCTAAAGGAGGCCACCTAAGTTTCTCTTCTCTCCTTTATGTTATGAAAACGTTTCATTTTTTTGACACCCTAATTTGGCACTTGTGTTTAACGTACATTTGTTGTATAACGTGTATGCGTTTGAAGATTACATAAATGGTCTGAAAGAATTTGATTTCCTAATTGGTAGAGAAGTCGAAGTATTTCCGATAAAATAAATGTATATAAACAATTTTTGTGAGAAAATAATATTAGTGAAGTACAGCGTTTTGGTCGAACACGAATGATCAACCTTTACACAGCAAAATGTAATTGAATGACTTTCCAATACGCAACGAGACTGCATAAGCTTTGTGCATGTATCAGCTAATAATAAGTATAACTCTTATACTATTACTGGTCCTCTTCTAAATCCGCGTTCACTGGCATACGGCCGGTGGAACGGAGGTATCGTAACAAGGTCAGCGAACTCGCAGAGAATGGTATCGAGTGGCAGCGGCGAGCCCAATTCGATTTTCGTCCAGTTCTCCTAGCAAATCGGCGAGTATCGGCGAGTATCGAGGTTCCTTTGACGACTCCGGGCCACTCGAGCCTTCACCGGGTCACTCGCGAGACAGAATGACCGACATGGGGGACAAGGCCTATGCACTCGATATACAGGGATAAATCAAATGATGACGCGTGACTGATCGCTAAGAGAGGATAGCGCCGCGTCTGCTATCGACGCTGCAACCTACCGTATCGACAAGTACATCATCCGTGATAATCGTTCCCCGTAAGTTTCGTCTATGGTAATTAAATTTTTTAGCTGCACCTACGAATGAGACAAAAACGCACGACCGACAAAAAGTTTTGACATGCCAACAGCCTTCTTTCGAGGCGAATTCAATACC
>NW_017176548.1:0-967 GCF_001652005.2 Ceratina calcarata | reverse complement strand
CACCTAGTAGAAATGATAAAGCCCGGCCGGCCCGGCCCGTACAGAACTCTGGTATAAATCGTAAGTTATAAAGCGTTTAGTGCACCATTATTTACAAAGAAACAACACTAGTAATAACATGTGTCGTTTTTGGATTGAAAGCCCTCATTTGAGGTCTCCTCGTTGTCATCATCATCGATGTGACACGAAAAGTCACAGTCGTCTGTCACTGCTCGTTGTATTACTAGGTTTGCTGCGTCTGTAGACAAACTTTTTATCTTTTTCTGAGGCAATTTCCTCAAACTAGATATATATCGATCAGAGTGCACTAAAAGGTGCGAAAATATATAGTTTTTGTACGAATAAATATAGTTTGTGTACGAGAAGATTTTCGCGTAAAATCTTCTCAAAATCTCTTTATTGATTTGTTAAGGTGTTCCTGAGCATCCTCGGACATTTGCCCAATGGGCAGTAAAGCGGCAGTAATTATTCTTCGTCGATGGATTAAAATTGTATGCACTGTGGTTGGCATATAGTACCACGGATACAAGTGGGTGAATTGTTTAACTGTTTCAACAGCATATGTTTCAAATTGGTCAAGATTTATTTCGTGACCACTCGAAATATCCTGTAATATTGCATAAAATTGTTTTATTAATGTTTGGTCAACTCCTGTCATTAAAGCGGATGTTTGAAAATTTTCGAAGAAACGGCGTGCAATGTTTCCATCGTTCGTGCTTCCAAAACCAGATTTTGGACGATCTACTATTAACCCTAATTGAGTACGGAAAGCTTTTTGGATTTCTTGCTTGCGTGCTTTTGTTGCCTCTTTGTCTCCTGTACTGCGTGCTTGCCACTTCTGTATTGGAAGCTTGTACGATAAGTAAAAGAAACACTCAAAAAAGCATATCCACGCGTGTAGTGTAGATAAGCCGAAACGGAGATGAATTTCGTTGACCTCTTTCTTTAGCATCTTATCAATATTATT
>NW_017176547.1:0-968 GCF_001652005.2 Ceratina calcarata | reverse complement strand
GGAGAAAAATCTATGCCTCAATATAAATCAGTTGCTCAAACTGGAATTAATGTTCTGCAAATTTCTATATTATTACATTTAATTCTTATATGAATGTATGAAATCCATATCCATCAGGCTATTTTAAATTACTTACACTTTATAACAATTTTCTGTACTGGGAAGGATCCATGTTTGAACATGAATCATTACATGCATTAATACTTTTTCAATGTATCAATTCTTCTATGAATGATGAAATCTATATATCAGACTGTTTCAAATTACTCATACTTTATCATAATTTTCTGTGCTGGAAAATATTTATGAACATGAATCATTATATGCACCTTTCATTAAATTCTTCTATGAAATCTGATTATTTCAAATTGCTCGCACTTTATTACAATTCTGTATACTGGAAAGATTCGTATGTCTAAACACGAATCAGTTAGTCAAACTGTGAAGAAAAAGAGAGAATCCTAGTGTAGGTGCACGGCGATTGAGAATAAGTGGACACCGGAGAGGGTAGAGACCCCCGGAGCGAGGTACGCATGTGGTTTGCACGTGTTCCTCTCCCTTCGGCATCTAGGCAACAAAAAGCATGAAACGCGGTCCCCGGTGCATCGGGCGGTGCAACGGTGGATGCGACTGCGATGCCATATGCAACCGAGCACCGCTCGTTCCAGACAATGTTCTCTAATTGCACGTTCGTAGGGATACTCGAGGTGAGGGGAGCGATGAATTTTTCGTGTGCCAGCGAACCCGGTGAACACACAAAAACACGGTGTCCCGTCTGGCGGAGGAGCCGTCCCTCGAGCCCCGGATCCACTTCCTCTTCCTTTTCGGGAGCCGGACACGCCTCTCCGAAGAGCCTCTTTAAGCTTCGCCAACGGCCAAACAGAAACTTTCGTGATACACCTTTTTCACTATTCGAATCTGCCTCAGCTCCTCGATCGCATATTTATGGGTTCATCTCTCCCATTGTC
>NW_017176546.1:0-968 GCF_001652005.2 Ceratina calcarata | reverse complement strand
TAATTCTCTTCTTAATTCTAATTTAACTGAATATTACATCACAAAAGTATTTATCGTAATACCTTTGTTAAATATTCAACAAAGAGGTCTTAATGTCTGACTACAACGCGCTGCTTCTACTTATATTACAGCTGCACACGCCACACAGCTGCCAGGTTGAAAGAACGCAACAGGTTTTTATATGCGACTCACTTTTTAATCTTCTAAACAGCTATGAGAAATTGTTAAACAGGCTAAATATAGAACAATATCGTCGGACGCTTTTGATTAAACGTCAGTCTTGACCTTCGTTTATACCGTTCGTATGTACCAATAAAGAACGACGATTAGGCAATAGAATGCTTAGTCAGATAACTCACTTGGAATCAGATATTCGCTAAGTCTATAGAATTCGTGTTATCAAGAAATCCTACCACTCTTGTTCCCTTTAAATTTCTTAATAAAATTCCAAGGAAAACGGCAAATCGTGGAGCCCTGCGTAGTAGGTAATCTATCACAAATATGCGTAAATACTTGAACGCAACGGCTGGCAATCCATGTTTCATAACATTAATGCAAGAGGGGCACGGAAGGATTGTATCTGCGCGTATACGCGATATCACGAGGAAAGAAGCGTTAATTCCGTATACGCGATATCACGAGGAAAGAAGCATTAATTTCGTACGCGCGATATGCATGCGCATGTATTTAAATATTTTACAATCGCACGCGGTACTTATAGTTTTTAATATTAAATAGTTGTTCGCTAACAAGCACTTTGTTGTCTAATCTGGATTCCCCGAGCAACCGGGGGGTAACACCAGTGCCGGGCCGCGCTACGGAAAGTAGTTAACTTCCAATTAACATACGCCAGGAGGAGTGAAAATATTCCCGGGTGAAAATTCGTAACGCGGAGCAAACAGGAGGAGTCGCCATTGCAAATTAAAAAGCCCGTTGCTCGCCGGTGTTCCGTGCAATATTTCATTACA
>NW_017176545.1:0-969 GCF_001652005.2 Ceratina calcarata | reverse complement strand
ACAAGAAACTCAAGGACCCAGTGCTACCTAAGAATTCAATATACACCATACATATTGTAATTTTACTTAAAGAATTAAAAAGCTAAGAATTACTGTATATTATTACCAGTTTATATTATTATGCATTAAAAGTTGAAATAAATATGATTATGATTTTGTATCAAAATTTCATTCATTTTTTGTGTATGTATTTCTGCAGGACTGAATTTACCTGTTTTAAATTTTGATTCTGAAATCATCAAAATCAGAGAGCTAGTAATGTAGCTGTTCGACAAATTCACTTAATTTTATATTTTTCTGAATTGAAATATACGTGTAGTGCATGCAAATATAAAAGTTTATTATGCTGACGGACTTATTCATTCTACAGAAAGGTAGGAATTGTACATTGTTTACTGGAAGAAATTTACAATATCGTTATTGAAAGAAGGCAGTGACGTTATAAAACTTCTATTCTGTCGTTGAAAGGGAAGCGAGAAGGTAGGTGAATAGGGACCATTTATGATTATAACACGGGTTTTGATTATTCGAAGCCAGAGTTATGAAGTCGAGGTCGAAGTTTCGAAAGAATTCCTTAGAATAATTGAATATTGCAGCAAACTATTTATACATATATTAAACGTACTACACTTGCATCAAAGTACAAGTAAATATTGTTTTTCCTTTCGTATTAGATACGGAAAACCGTGAATTTTGGAGCTTGTTAGACTTAGAACACAATTGTTCAGCTGTAGCTGTAGTTTGTTTTGTACATAATAGTAAACGTACTACAATTGTAGCAATGTTAATTAGTAAAGAAATCGCTATATCAATTACGGGGAATATTCTTTTCGCTCTTTATATAGAATTAGTAAATTAAAAACCTATCATAATTAGAGCCGCAATTCGAGTCCGAAGAAAAAAGAGAAGTCGGAATCGGGAATTTTGATTGTCGACTCCGCAGGTCTGTTCGAAATTATAAAGTAATGG
>NW_017176544.1:4107-9512 GCF_001652005.2 Ceratina calcarata | reverse complement strand
ATTCGGACCGTGAGAATGTGATGCGCCTAGCGGGTCTGTTAAAAGGCGACGCGAAGGATGCAGTACGCGCTTTATTTATAGCCGGAAACAGTGCGGAGGATATAATGAAGACGTTGGAAATGCGGTTCGGGAATACCGCCGTGATTTTAAATAAGATCATTCGCGAAATTAGGGATTTACCGAGCATTGCGGACCGGAGAATTACTTTGGTAGAGTTCGCGACGCGTTTGCGAGCAGCCGCGTTAGCAGTAAAATCATTAGACGTAGACGAAGGTTATTTGAAAAATCAAGAACTCGTGTATAGTTTACTCCAGAAATTACCAGAGACGTTGGCGTATAATTACGGCAGTTACGCGCTGAACGGTGGTAAAGATCTACCTTTCGCAAGAACACGAGGAGTCAGATGGAAGCATAGAGAGTGACAACGAACGTAGTCGCGATTCGAATAGACGGACGCGATCGCGGTACGACGATTATTGTCCTAGAGATTCGCGAGCGGAAGATCGAATATGTAGAGCCATCGAGAATACGTTAGCAGCGGTTAGAGAACCTGGTACGAGAAATGATAATACTTGACTATTTTCAAGGATGACCTCGTCTAAGACTTTGCAACCCTTCTTTGGGGATCCGTTGGAATGGATACGGTTCAAGCAATCATTTGAAATGTCGACGGCACTCGGTGAATATTCGGACCGTGAGAATGTGATGCGCCTAGCGGGTTTGTTAAAAGGCGACGCGAAAGATGAAGTGCGCGCGTTATTTATAGCCGGTAACAATGCGGAAGATATAATGAAGACGTTGGAAATGCGGTTCGGGAATACCGCCGTGATTTTAAACAAGATCATTCGCGAAATTAAGGATTTACCGAGCATTGCGGACCGGAGAATTACTTTGGTAGAGTTCGCGACGCGTTTGCGAGCAGCCGCGTTAGCAGTAAAATCATTAGACGTAGACGAAGGTTATTTGAAAAATCAAGAACTCGTGTATAGTTTACTCCAGAAATTACCAGAGACGTTGGCGTATAATTACGGCAGTTACGCGCTGAACGGTGGTAAAGATCTACCTGCCTTGTTACGGATCGCGGAGTTCGTATACAAAGAGGCAGAGATGAGAATATCTTCGGGCGTTGTCACTCTCGATGTTGCGGAGGCACCACGATCTGCGAAAAATCTACGTCCGAATACGCGTTACCGTGAAAGAGGAGCGTATGCGACGCGGGAAATAAGTAGAAAGGATCAGGATGAAAGGGAGATGAGTACAAGAGATAATTGTATTAATTGTAATCGCAGGGGTCACGGTATTGAGAAGTGTAGAAGTTTCGAGAGGCTTGCGCTTAGCGATAGGTGGCGAGTAGCGCGAACGAATCGGGTATGCTTCAATTGTCTCAGGCAAGGGCATTCTCAATATGATTGCAAGCAGTCGCCTTGTGGGAGATGTGGTCGATCACATCACCCTCTCCTACACCCTATTAAGGTAGACTCCGTTCATGTGAAGTCGAAAGAAGAGATCGGTGAATCGGCTAACGTCTCGCGCAGAAAGGACGAATCCGCTGCGCGTGTGGATCACCAAAGGTGACTAGATGGTCGATCTTTCCTGAAGTACGTCCCAATTCAGATTTGGGGACCGCGCGGATCGAAACTCATTTACGCACTGTTGGACGATGGTTCCACAGTTTCCATCATTGATTCGGAAATAGTAGACGAAGTGGAAGTTAAGAGTACGCGTGCTAGGGTGTGTTTAAAGGGTGTAGGAGGCGAGGGCGCGGTCACATTATGCCATAGTAAAGTTAATCTCGAAGTGAATTGTGTAGGTAAGCGTTACTTCCTCCGAAATTTGTTGGTTGTTCGGAATCTCGGGCTTCCTTCTCAATGCGTGACGAGAGATATTGTTGATCTTTGTGTGGCAGAGACAGGGATAAGAACGAATCCTTACGAAGCTACCCCAAGTATGCTTATTGGTCAGGACAATATTGGACTTATTTTAATGCAAGAATATCGAGAGATAGGGCAGAGTAACCTAGTAGTATCACGTTGTTCGTTGGGATGGGTAATTCACGGAGGACCCTTTAGGAAGCACTCGGAATTTATCGCGTCCGCAACAGTAGGTCCATCGTCGATTGAGAGGTCGCGTTGTGATGAGATAGCGGATAAATTAATTAAACAGTATTTCGAAATTGAATCGCTAGGCGTGAGTAGTCATGTTAAAGCTAAGCAGGAAGATAGGCGAGCGTTACAAATATTAGAAGATACTAGTCGTCACAATGGAGTCGAGTGGGAAGTCGGATTGCCATGGAAGGACGATGAGATCAGGTTCTCAGATGGTCGTACTATGTCGCTCCAGCGATTAACTAAAATAGAGAAAAGACTCGACCGCGATACCGAGTACGGGGAAATGTTCTACAAGGAAATGCAAAGAATGTTCGATCAAGGGTTCGCGCAGGTGGCAGAGAGACAGCAGGGACCGAGGTTACGATATTTACCGTTTTTCGGGGTGACTAACATTAATAAGCCAGGGAAAGTTAGGATTGTCCATGACGCGGCGGCTATAGAAAACGGAGTAAGTTTCAACGATCTATTACTAACGGGTCCGGATTTACTTAAATCATTGCTTGGGGTACTAATGCGGTTCCGACAATATGCATACGCGATCAAAGCAGATATTCGAGATATGTTTATGAAAATAAAGATTCGAAAAGAAGATCGAGACGCGCAACGATTTTTATGGAGAGGCGCGGATAGAGATAGGGAGCCTACGGAGTATGTAATGACATCAATGTTGTTTGGAGCCAGATCTTCGCCGTGTGCCGCGATTTTTATAAAGAACAAGAATGCGTCGCAGTACATGTCAGAATTCCCTGAAACCGCCAATAGTCTCATAGAGAATTGTTATATGGACGACTTTTTAGATAGCTGCGAAACGGAGAATGAGGCTCGTCAACGCGTGCATCAGGCAATAGATATAAATAAGTTCGCGAATTGGGAAATGCACGGTTGGGCAAGTAACTCGACTGAGGTATTAAAAGGGTTAAAGACAGACAATAATCCGGGTCGCTTGATCGGAGTAGATTCAGGGACGTGCGGCGTCGAGAAAGTTTTAGGGCTAAGGTGGGCGAATTCGAATGATCAGTTAGGATTCAATTTTAATCCAGGTAAAATCTCAGAAGATATATATAATGGTAAGAAAAAACCAACGAAGAGGGAGTTCTTAGGCGTGATAATGTCCGTTTTCGATCCGCTCGGCTTCCTCACTCCTTTCACGATCCAATCGCGGATCTTAATGCAGTATATTTGGTCTAGTGGTATAGGCTGGGACGAGGTCTTGCGTGATGAGGAGTTTACGCACTGGCAGCAATGGCTAATCGAATTGGGAAAAATCGGGAAATGTAGTATACCGCGTTGTTATCAAGATCGTAATTATCAACTGAGAACAGCCGAATTACACGTTTTTTGCGATGCCAGTACAAAGGCCTACGCAGCGGTAGCTTATTGGCGATTTAAATTACCAAATGAAACATTTCGCGTATCAATCATTATGTCGAAGAGTCGCGTTGCGCCGTTAAAAGTTATGTCCGTTCCGCGATTAGAGTTACAAGCGGCCCTATTAGCTACGAGATTAGCTAAAACAATAGCGAGTGAACACGATTTTAGAATCACGCGTAGGATATTTTGGTCGGACTCGAAAACTGTTCTACATTGGATCAGGAAGGATCCTCGGGAATTTAAGATCTTCGTCGCGAATCGATTAAGTGAAATTCGCGAAAATTCAGAGGTAAATGAGTGGCGGTGGGTGCCGACAAAAGATAATCCGGCCGATGACGGTACTAGGGCCGCGCCTAACGCACTTGATGAGAATAGCAGATGGTTAGCCGGGCCGTCGTTTCTAACAAAGGCAGACTCCCTTTGGCCGAAAAGCGACGTTCATTTTGAAGTCGATACGGCCGACCTAGAATTTTCAAAATCGTTCCTTCCTGTAGCGAATGTCGTAGAAGAACAACACTTATTGCTAAACTTTTCGAGATTTTCGTCCTTGTCGAGGCTTTTATCTACTGTATCTCGGGTCTTAGAAGCTGTTGATAGATGGAGAAACAGAAGTCACTCGTGCCTTGAACGAAAAGTTAACGCCGAGATTATTTGTTACAAGTTGAGCCAATCGATATCGTTTCCAGAAGAATTAAATTGTATTGAGAGATCAAAGGCTGTTCCCAGAAGTAGTAGGGTTGCGTCTTTAAATCCGTTTATTGACAAAGATAATGTATTGCGCGCCGAAGGTCGATTAGGGAACTTTACCAGCCATGATTTCGCTACTCATCCAATAATCTTAGATGGCAAAGAGAAATTTGCACAGCTCTTGGTTAAGGATTCCCACGAAAGATTTTATCACGGAAGTCACGAAACGGTAATAAATGAATTAAGACAGAAATTTTGGATAGTCGGGTTAAGGCAAGCTCTAAAGAGTTTAGTTTCGAAATGCATCGTTTGCAAAATTCGTCGCGGTTTGCCAGCAAAGCCAAAGATGGCGGATTTGCCACCCGCGAGATTAGCTTGTTTTGTACGTCCGTTCACTCATTGCGGGTTAGATTACTTCGGTCCGATGCAGGTAAAAATAGGACGAAGACGAGAGAAAAGGTGGGGCGCGCTGTTTACATGCATGACTACTCGCGCGATCCATATAGAGCTGGCGCACAGTTTAAGCACAGATTCGGCAATTATGGCCTTCAGAAGGTTCTCAGCAGTCAGAGGAACACCGGTGTGTGTTTATTCGGATAACGGTACAAATTTTAGGGGTATGGATAGAGAGTTGAAGCAGGCGATAAGGGAATTAAACCGCACAGAGATCAACAATTTCGCTTGTAAAAACAATATTGAATGGAAGTTCAATCCACCAACGGCGTCTCATATGGGTGGAGCATGGGAGAGAATGATTCGATCAGTTAAAACCGCATTAGGAACAGTGTTGAAAGAACAAGCACCTAGAGAAGAGGTCTTGATAACGTTATTAGCAGAGGTTGCGCATTGTGTAAATTCGCGTCCGCTCACACACGTATCGACGGATCCGCGCGATGATGAAGCGTTGACACCCAATCATTTCCTACTCGGGTCCTCGTCAGGGCAGATTAGAATATCCAGGTGCGATTTACAAACCACATGTCCGCGGAAACAGTGGCGTTTGGCGCAAAGTTTCGCTGATGCGTTTTGGCGAAGATGGTTGCGTGAGTTTCTTCCAACATTGATGCCGCGGAAGAAATGGAGAGAGTCAGAGCCGCCTCTGAAGGTAGGCGACATCGTCCTGATTTTGGATGATAACACAGAACGTAATACCTGGCGTAAAGGCGTGATTACTGAAGTTTTTCCGGGTGCCGATGGGCAGGTCCGTGTAGCCGAGGTTCGAACGGCGAATGGGAACGT
>NW_017176544.1:0-3128 GCF_001652005.2 Ceratina calcarata | reverse complement strand
TGTCAGTAATATGCAATATTTACAATGCTTATATTATTTTTATGCAATCAGAGTGTTTTACCGGCAATCAATGTCCACGTAGTCTTTGATTGCTCCACCAGGAATATTTTGCAGACCTTTTTTGATGTACATTTCATCTATCATCAGACTACTTTTATCATGTTTTTTGGTCTGTTCTACTTTTAGCTTCAAAATATTGAAGCTTTCACATGTAAAACCTGGCCGTTGATATTTGAATGTCAGGAGCGTAAAGTGCTTGGACTTGGCAAAGCTTGGCAAAATTGTTGTCTAACAAACATATAAGTTTTTGGGGAATAAATGTGTAGTGTAATAGCAAAAGACCGAATAGCTGCTGGGTATCTATCTCTACTAATTCCCAATCCAGAATTTGTACGATTACTTTTAAATCCTCTATTTCTTTTAAACTGCTGTTGCTGAACACCATTTTTTTTTGTTTTTCAAAAATCCTTGGAATAATTGCAAAACATCACACTGAGAAATAGCGTCTAAACTCTAAGGCCAACCTCTGGTATTGCCTTAGTTCTACGCAGTTCACTTACTAAATCGTTCAGGCTAGTGATCTTGTTTTTTAACCGTTTAATACGCCTATTGTGCACCTTAGATTCCGCTCGTAGCCTTTTAACTGTAGCACTTAGGTGAGAGATCTTGCGCCTCATGCTACTTGGGGATAAATCATAGGAATGGTCATGTTTACAATTCCTTTTCCGCTTTAAACTTCTCGGCGTTACATTGCACTGGCTTAAAGAAGTTGAAGGACGTTCCTCTGAATCATGTTCCTGCATAACTGTGTAAGAATAAAAATTTAATTAACATATACGAATAAAAATATGAAACTACTTTTAGCAATAAGAATATCTTATCGTCGTAGTCTCAGTTCTGTCAAATACAGGAGACATGGAAATTGCATTACCAATTTCTGTTATCGAATTATCACTTATACAATTTTCGTCGTTGTACATTTCTATGTCGATTTCTGACAGCATGCTTGTACAATTCGCCGTACTTTCTTCTGCAGTAGCAGCCTGGTCCTCTGAATTATGTGCCTGCGTATCTGTATAAAATAAAAATTTGATCCACACATGTAAATAGAAAGTACACTTTTATTTATTATAATTCTTTCAGTAGGAATATCACTATCATACCCTCGGTTGTTTCCAATATGGACGGTACTGCATTTTCTTTTAATCGTAGATACCCCGTACGTGCAGTGTAGAAACAATCTTTCGAAAAATGTTTCGTGCAAATTATGCTTCTGCTGTGCGGAATATAATTTCCCAATTTCAAAACACTTATCCACTTTTCAACAAGCTCGGGATTGTTTAATGGAAACCTAAAATTAAGTAAGACAATTACAATATACATTACAATAATTGCAAGACACTTATTTTGTACTATAAAAAGATAAGTTTGCACTTGACGTATAAATCAATTTAAATAGACCATACGTTCGAAATGAAACATTCTTATCATCATCTTGGATGGCATTACAATATGCACATGTTGTTCGGTATTCCACAAACAAGGTAGGAATACTACTAACACGCAGAAATGTCCTTGTGTCTTTCTTTTCGAAACATACTTTTGTAAAATGCTCCGAGCAAAGTCTAGTACTGCTTGTGGGAACAAAAGAAGTTCCTACATTCATTTTTTGCAGCCAGACAGAAGCTCTGCATCTTTCAAAGGAAATCTAGAATACGACAAATTAATTAATATGTGTAGTAACGCTCCTATACAAATGTCTGAAAATATGTTTTACTCAGTTCGTTTCTTTTCTTTTAAACAAGGAAACTTGTACATAAGCTCACTGGTATTACTTACTTATGCAGAGTTCTGCCTTCTATTCCGCCTTTCTTACCGCAATATTTACATATTAGCACCATTGTATCTCTAATAGTAAATAATTTATGCTCGAAATATTAACAAAGCACTATCCGATCGAAATTATAGAGCCAGAATAAATCACAGGTCACACATGTCATTCAGAGTCCATCACCGGAATCGCCATATTGGATTTGAAAACTGACTACAAGCAACATGGCAGACACCTACTCAAAAGGGGTCAACCGAGCGAGCCTATGCGCTATCCAGTGTTATATAGAGATCAGTGGNTACAATATACATTACAATAATTGCAAGACACTTATTTTGTAACATAAAAAGATAAGTTTGCACTTGACGTATAAATCAATTTAAATAGACCATACTTTCGAAATGAAACATTCTTATCATCATCTTGGATGGCATTACAATACGCGCATGTTGTTCGGTATTCCCGAAACAAGGTAGGAATGCTACCAACACGCAGAAATGTCCTTGTATCTTTCTTGTCGAAACATTCCTTCGTAAAATGCTCCGAGCAAATTCTGGTACTGCTTGTTGGAACAAAAGAAGTTCCTAAATTCATTTTTTGCAGCCAGACTTTAAGAAGCTCTGCATCTTTCAAAGGAAATCTAGAAAATGACAAATTAATTAATATGTGTAGTACCGCTCCTATACAAATGTCCGAAAATATGTTTTACTCAGTTCGTTTCTTTTGTTTCAAACAAGGAAACTTGTACATGATCTCACAATTGCATGGTATTACTTACTTATGCAAAGTTCTGCCTTCTATTCCGCCCTTCTTACCGCAATATTTACACATTAGCACCATTGTGTCTCTAATAGTAAATAATTTATGCTCAAAATATTAACAAGGCACTAGTGATTGAAATTATAGCGTTAGAGCGAATCAAGTCACACCTGTCGTTCATCGTCGATCACCGTAATCGTCATATTGGATTGGAAAACAGGCCACAAGCAACATGGCAGACATTTCACTCAAAAGGGGTCAACCGAGCGAGCCTATGCGCTATCCAGTGTTATACAGGGTGTTCCAAAACTAGTGTAAGGAATTTTAATGGGAGGTTCCTGACATGATTTTAAACAACATTTTCCTTAGCGAAAAAGTTGTCCGAGGCGTGGTTGAGGAGTTATTAACAAAAAACCTTGACCAATGAGACCGCTCGGTTGACGCGAGCTCCGACTCAGGAGCGTTGGCTCAGTGATGTAAGACTTGCGGAATTTCGATCGCAGCGCGTACGGTGAAGAAAAGTGGAACTAAAAGTCTT
>NW_017176543.1:18792-35230 GCF_001652005.2 Ceratina calcarata | reverse complement strand
TTTTGTCTGAGACACTTCTTCCTGTCTAAAAAAATGTAGAAATTATTCAAGCGGCTTGACTTATGCCGTATAATATGTATTCTAATCACCCTGTATAATATGCTACTTAATGCATTCGAATGAATGATATTAAATTATAAATTAGAAGATGAATATGCCATTTCCTTGAAATTCCCTTTCTGTGGCTATATCGATACACTGAATCCACATTAATATTCCGGATATTCACGAGAAATTGAATAAACTATGACGTCGACGTTATACCTGAAGGGACTGTCGCGTCGTGTCTAAATTCTTTACTCGAAGAAAATCAATGTGATAGGTATGAGGAGCGGTTTTATACAATGGCTGAGTCGAACTCTCCTTTGTTCGAGAAGAAAACGAGGAACTGCATAGTCGGGCTGTCGGAACCAGTGCTCCCCACAAAGAGAAACATTATTGTCAAATAAACATATGTCCTTCCGCATTGTCTTCCAATAGCCGTTATATCACCGCTCCTTTCAAGAGAAGCGGTCAGATATCTTACAATCTTTACGACAAAAACAAATGTTAATGAGTTATTCGATGACTGAGCTCGAAACGAGATACACTTTTAGAAAAAATGATTATTACAGAGGAATAAGGTTTATAAAATTGTTCGACCTTCTTTTCTCAGTCATAAGGAATTTTTAACGCATAATTTCTAATATCCTAATACATAGTTTTGGCATTTTTTTATTAGACTGTACGTGACTTGCAACTGTCTACATTGTCTACATATTCTATAATTTTGTGCAGTGTTTTATTACTGTAATTTCAATGCTTTGTCATTGTTTTGATTTCATAGACTCTTACAGATTTTATTCTAAAATAATCTCCAAGTCGTGAATCCTTAAACTGAGTCTTCTAGAGAGAGAAAAAAATAAATGGAAGGGAGAATAATCAGTTTCACGAATTTTCCATTCAGAACCGAATCCCGAAAATCGCAAACTTGGTGAACGCCGCCAGGCGTTAGCTTTTTAAAATTCATCGACTGGTGCCGGTTGAACGAAATTTAAGGCAGGTGCAAGCAATCGTTTCGCCGATGGATGCAGGCGAACGTGCGAAGAAATGGGACGTTGGCAATAAGGTTTGATCGGGAGCAGCTCCCGGACGCGGCGAAGATTATCGTATAAAATTTATTCGATCGGCCGAACCCGCGACGGTCCCCCCGGTACGACCCTCGTTCCTCATTTCTGTACACTGTGGATGCTGCCGCTACCGTGTGAAATCGTGCACGCACACTGCGACGAATCAATCGAACCGTAACAACTGTCACGTGTTGCAACGTAGAAAATGCATTATAATGCGAGCGGAGACGTGAGCGCGGTGTCAATCGGCGGCGCCCGCTCGACCCCGTCGCGAATTTATAACGGGCCAGGATTGCGTCGCGCCCCGCTTTAAATTGCTTTTCGCAAGAACAACAGACTTGTCACACACCCCCGACGCTGCTCGTGTTGATCTTTCCTCGCTTGTGTGTCCACGCTTCCTCGCCCGTTCTCTCTTACCCATTTACTCTTCGGCTTAACCGTTTTGCCATGAGGATTGTACATATGTAATCAGATTTATAATTCGAGATGCACACGTTTCATTTATTATAGCATGTTCTGTTCTGTTGCTTGTATTGCAGTAGGATGATCATTTCAGTATTGGAGTATCGATATTATTTAAGCATGAAAATCTAGTTACTGCGCAAATATTTTGCAGTCGTAAGGAGACACGGAATTTTGCGGTGAACGTCGTTGCAATTGGCCTTGCCATATTCGTTTTCTTATTATGCATGTTCCGTGCTGACGAAGACAGGATGCCCCTGCGGATATAACCTTGTTGCCATGCATTCCCTTTGAAGTATTCGCCCCCAACTTCATTTTATCATGAAACACGCGGTAAGGGATCTAATATTGCCAAAGCAATAAGTATACTCGTGGACCCCTTTATGTCTGTATACATCCGTCGACGTTGACATCGACGATCGACGGGCAGAGAGTATACTAGCCTGCGTTTCATTTTTTTTCTTTTACCAAGGGTATTTTCGCTCAGAGCTATCCTTTGATTTCAATATCTATAGTTGTCTGGCTTTGGAAAAATACTGGCAGAAAGTATAAAGGATGTAAACGAGTATTTATGAAACAGAAAGAATGCAAAATCAATGGTCTTTAATGGTAAGAAAATTTTATGGAATTAAGTACACATTTTCATGTTTTGGAGTATTTCAAGTTTCATTTATATTTAATGCTTTATAATAAGTTTTGTAAATGTTTGTATCAAGGATTGGGTAACAGTTCTAAAGTTTCATACATATCAATCAATCTTATACATTTAAGTGTTCCAAAGAAGTAGCTAGATATCTTTGATGAACAACGTGCATGTTTGAGGAAGCATCCTTACAGGAATAGATGAAGAACCGAGTCTACGGGAATAGCTAAGGGGGATAAATAATAAAATAAGAATTGCTCTCACCTGCCGATGTCGAAAGTGCGATGGATAACTAAAAATAGTGGTAAGAGGGTGGGTGGGGATAAGGAAACGTCGAGCGCAGCGAGAAGACGTATTGTTCCTTCTTCGTGCAGATAATAGAACTCACCTGTCAGACCAAGTTATGTCTCTGGTGTTGGAAGAATGCGTTATGCTTCCACCTCGCTTACATCCCTCTCTATCCATGCCCCATAGTTTTTCTTCTTTACTTATGCCAGATACGAAAGAAGAAATCAATGTTCGAAGGATCCTTGATTCTTCTATCCTATTCCAATAATCGGAAAAAAGTGAAGGAAGGAAACTATCAACCATTTGTGTTCTGGTATAAATTACACAATTAAACGAAAAAGCACTTTTTTCATTTTTTGCAATATCCACAGTATTGATTCTACATTTTTGATAAAGAAACCATCTGCAGAAACATGTAATATATCATTTCCACAAAATCATGCGTTCCTACAAAAATCGATATTTTTCAAGAATGATACGTGATAGAACATTTATACTTTCAGATTTCTCTTTGACATGAGAAACTCTATAAAAATCATAACGAATATTCCAAAAAATATTTTGTGCAGTGTTATTGATCATCAAATTTTAATAATTATATATATAATGATAGGTACATAATAATAATGCGATATAACGTATAAAAATATTTCTCATTGATTGACAATTGATTCTTAAAAATATCTACGAATACGTTCTTATCTAATCAATTTAACAAACGAAGTTCTTTACTATTTTTTCTCAAATTGGATGTTGGGTGTATACTTTTTGCGTCCACCATATTTTATGCTCGCAGCCAGGGAAGGAAGCTAATAAAAAAATATCAACCCGCGTTCCCACCGAGGAACCGAGTCTCTACAGTAGAAAAGTCGTAAATCTAATATAAACTAAACAATTCCGCAGCGGACGGAGAGGTCGGAGGCGAGGGAAGAGATGAGGCGACAATTCGTAGTAATAAAATATATAGGTAGGTGTTGTGGAGTGTGGCGCGAATCAAATTGCTAGCAGCCATGCTGGTTGCGGTCGCCTCCGTTGTCCGCGTCGCTCTATGTAAGTAATATAGAATAGGTATGTAGTACATACATATGTACACGGGATGAATAAAATGAATAAAACGCGTGCTCTTTATGCGTGCCTACCTGGTTAATACCAGCGCGTACAACTGCATTGCGGAAGCAGCGGGAGTGTCGGTGCCACAAAGGCAATGAATTCCGCTTATTACGCCATTGCACGCCTTCCTTCAGCTTCGCCCTTTAGTTTATCAGAGCTGCTTGTTCACCGGATAATAACATCTACGATGCGCCAATCAGATAAAAATACAATTCTTCGATTCATAAAATATAGGATTTTTATAAATATTCTTATGACATGTACTTCATCTTGTTTTCTCATGTTAGATGTAATGTTTATTTCAATACTCGGCTCCCTTTGTATCAAGGTTTGAGCCTTACCAAGCGGAGAATGACGTTTCTTCGTTTTCTTACACATTTGCTAGACATCTTTGATGTCCTTACGTGTCGGTTTCAATGACGGAGAGCGGCTGTCAAATCGTGAGGAGGAAAAGGGCGAAGAATTGCTTTGTCTGATCCATTCTCCTTTCTCAACACTTTTCAAGCTACCCGATAGTATACGTTATCATCTTCTTTTTCTCTTAAACATATAACGTAATTCTTGCCATTTTTATACGAGAAACAAATAAATACGTTTTCCAATAGAAAAATAAATAAAAATAAACGGCATTGTAATCAGAATATGAGAAAGTGTTTTTGATTATCTAGAGTAGATTCAACGACATTTCCTAAGACAGAAAACTATGCGATTGAGCCTGTGAATCATTCCACGGGTATGTACACCAGATAGCGGAAGTTCTATGAGCCAAGCTGACTTTAATAGACCGTCTGAGACGGACGATGATGAAATTCGCGCGCGGCCATTCGCCGATTCGCATTCTAGGCCGGTCGTGTGGAATTTTAAAACTTGCCAACTTTATTTTGCCAACAAACTTTGCCAACAGATATTCTCGTTGAAAGCAAACGTCTTTACGTGGCCCTCGCTCGCCTGCACCTCCCCCCTCCGCCGCCCCCCGCCTCTGTTTTCTCCGCTGCTACCTTTTATTCCGCTTCCGGACTACAACATCCACTTTGACGACTTCAACCCACATGCTAGGTGCACGTAGATACATACGATATGTACGTAGTATGTAACACGCGAAAGATCTAATCCCGAAAGTTACGCCGTAAACGTGCCACGTGACTGCCGAAACCCAGTCGGACCAGACTAGAGGATTTTGGTCAGACGTACATACGTATGTACGAAGGCACGCGGGAGCCAGTCATAATCTACGAACGTTCTAATAACATGCTGGAACTATCGATTAGTCGACGCAGCGGCGCAGCTGTACGTTACCACGATCGACGAGATTCTGCAAAATATGAAGAAACGTCACAATAATCGATCACTTTCCCGCGCTGTTTCAAAGAATTTAACTTGAATCTGTTTATTCATTTGAAGTGGTCTTATATGCTTAGAAACATACAGACGCTAAAATACTTTCTTTATACTTGCTTCGTTGGTTACGCTCGCACTAATTATTGTCTATAGAAATCAAAATGGAATAGAAATATTCTATGAACGAGAACTTTGAAAGATGGGATTTTATAAATACACCTTTTCTTTAGTGGTAAAAGTTTAAGTTTAGAGGTAAAATCCGGAAATTAATTCTTAAGTATTTGCATGGGTGACCTTTGAGATTTTAAAAATGAACTGTATTGGATTTCTACAAAATAGAATTAGTCATTCCAATGATAGAATATTAATTGATAAAAGCCTGTCTTTTAAAATTACCAAGGAAAGCTAAATTTGGGAACTACGATACCGGATGTGGAGAGGACGTCACATCAAATTCGGGAAGCACTTTGATTATGTTATAACCGTATATAAGGATAATTTTGTTACACGGATTCGTGCGCATCTCTTTACGAGCACGCGTGAAGATTTAAATGTCCGCAGGGTAGGTATGTTTTAGCATGAAGGAGCGAGGCGTACCCTCGTGGATGACGGGGAAGATCCGTTTAGTTGTGAATTAATACATCTACAAAGGGACATACACACCCCATTTTATGTTCCACGTCCCGAAATGAAATTTATTCGAGGAGAGCTAAAATCAAGTAAGGAAATTGGAATAACGTTGTTTCGATTCGAGTTATCCAATTTAAACGGGTTAACGATACAGAATAGGAACGTATTTCGTTATAACAACGGAACGAAAATCCTTTCATTTTAGATTAGAAATTTTCATTACGCGGAGGGTTATAATCTGCTCTAAAATTGTTAGCAAACCTTCGAATTCTGCGGTCTATTATTAAAATACAGTAATAATTGTATAAATCTTCGTAAGCTATATAGTTATAAGAATAAATTGCAAGAGATGTCCGTAACAAGAAGAATTAGTTTTACGAAACTGCTTGAAATTCAAAAGTTTCCGACTCGTTTAGAATAGAATGAAATGTACGGAGAGTAAATTGTGCATAAAAGAGTTTTATACTACCTTCACTTAAATATTAAGAATGCATAACTTAACCCAGTTTACGTTTTTCGTTTAAACTTGCGTAAACTTCAAGTTGATTTGAGAGACACTTTCATGGTCAGTTGCTTAAAGAAAAAGTAAATAATTTATGATTCAAGAAATTTCTTTCAATGCTGAAGCAAAAGTGATTAGGAAATAAAATCTTTTTCAGGTAAACAAAAGTGCAATATTACAAATTGGATCAACGGCAAGAAAGCTTTCTAAATTCTTTGAAGTTCTCTCTTCAATATGTCTTAAAAAATGATAGTGCTTTAGTGAACTGCATGTGTTTCATTGATTTCAAACACGAGGAGTTAAAAGGGTTCGTTTGTTTGAATGAAATTGACGATCAAATTATCAAACGGAACTTCTTGTTCTCATTAACGCGGGAACAGCCGCAGCAATTAAAGGGCCCGAGCGTTTTGTAAGTGGAACACTGAAAGTTGTACTAGCTCGGGCTTGCTTAGGCGGGATTTAACATACGCTTTCGCTGCATTGGTTCTGGCGCAGGGTGGCGTCGGTGCAAGCCAGAAGTTCGCGTATTCGGCGGCGAAGGTGGTTAGGAAACTTAAAGCCAATCTTGGGTTATGCAAACGCTTATGCTTGGTAAAACACTTGCTGCAGGCAACTCTCGGCTAACTTAAAGCGCCGTAGAATAAGAGCCTCGTGTCCGTTACCCGTCGTTTTCCGAACTTACCAGCCTCCATTTGTTTAGCCTTTTCAGATTTGCTATCTCGATCCAATGATATCGAGTCTGTCGTTAACTAATTCTGTTTTCTGATCACATCGCATATTTTAAATATAGACTCGTGTATTGTAAGTGTTTCTGGTAAGTAATAGTGAGCACCTTCTGTTTTCCTTGAAAATCTCTTCACCTTCTAATACGGTTGTATGTCCTATAAAATCTCTACTCTATGGCTAACTATTGCTATAATCACTAATAAGTGAATACAACTTTCATGGAGGTAGTCCATCTTATTTGTGTAATAATAGTGAGGGAGCGATGAGTTACAGCCTAAAATTTTATTGTCTTCTATTCATAAGAATAATAATTCTATGTCGTAGAAGACATCAAAGATGACAAATCGATGTGTATTTAATTTTCTAAAATAGTTCGTTTTTAAATGTTTTTAAAAATCTGGTTCATTTCTCCCGGAGTATCATAACTATAATCCCAATGACAAAGTTTTGAAGCCGGGAATCATTAGGAGTATAACGTCAACGTGCCATGTTGACTCGAATCTGAATGTGGTTCCGCGAACGCATTCTTACAATGCGATAGACTCGTTTTTCCGAGACGGTCCATTCAATTCCAAACGACCCCGACCAGGAAGCAGGGTAATTCGTTTGAAAAGTCCCACTGAAGCGTGCTGAAATCGACTTTATAACGTTTCCCAGTCCTCCATTAACCTCGGACTCTACCTGTCCTATACGCGATAAACTCCGCCCCTAATGAGAGACTTTTATGCCCGGTGACGTTCTAACGAAGAGAACCTCGTAAACGCACACGGACGCGCCTATTCGCCCGCAGATTGCGAAGATTCTTTCATCCATTTTACCTTCCATTCAATTCCTCTTATGCTGATATGCCACGCCACCGCAGCACCGTTTCAACGAAATGTCTGTGAAAACGTTTACCACCCGTTTTATCCGTGATCGGGTCCCTATCTGGGAAGCTGCACAAACAGATTCATACGTAGCGGAACGCCTCGGAGAATACGTAAGAAAGTTTAGTCGACGGAATGATGGAACATTGTCCGTCGTTTGAATGGTGTAATAAAATGGTTATGGAATAAGAACGAGTATGAGAGTCGTGAATGTACTCCAGTTTCCAGAAGAATCGCGCGTATGTAAAGCAGAGTGGATCAAATGCAAAATTCAAAATCTGAGATCACGGATTCACCGTCTTTTATTTGAATTAACAGCCATCTCTGTTGAGCATGAATGGGCAAAGGCTAGAAGTAGACGTAGAATTCTTCATTCGCCCCTTATTTAATTCGCGGAGGATTGCTGGTGATTACATGTACATAAAACTTATATTCCGTTAAACTTGACGTTTTATGTCTACAAAACTTCGTGTACTCATTGACTTTTTTATTGAAATTCGAATTTTCATTGAACACAGAAAAGAAGAACGACTGGAAAAATTGAGAAAAATAGACATTATAAAAAAGTGACCAAAGAGGGTTCAAATAAAAGGAAAATAAGAGGAACTAGAAAATCCAAAATTCTTAAGTGCAGTCTCTACTAAATATTTTGAGTGGAAAATAGTAATATAATAAAATGATAAAATAGGTTGAAAAAAAGTACAAAAGTTAATGACTATGTAATAATGTAAAAACGAATTATCAAAGTGTAGCTAAATGGGAATTGAAAAGACTGATACTATTTTTACGTTTAGGAAGCTTATATTGGCTATTATCATTTTTTGGATTCAATGTATCATTAATTTTAATATGAGAGTCAATAAATCATTTGTGTATTCTTAATTCGTTTCTTCGATTCCGTGATGTCGACCGCATTCGCAATCGATACTTGCATGCACACAAACAGATGCGACCATCGGATCCGCGTTACCATGGAAAAACCGGACAGTAAATAACGTCAATACGGCCTACCATGTGACAAAATCGATTCAAGTGACATTAATATATTTTGTGTTCCTTTTTAGTTTCTGTATGTTTTAGTTCGGTCCCATTTCTCGGATCATTGATTTCGGTGTGACGTCAAAATTCCATCCGAGTTTCGATAGTACACAGGGGCCGCAGGTCGCGTTTTATTGAAAAGTGTGGAGTGAAACGGAAAAAAATTGTGGCCGAGAAAAACGAGGCGGGGAGGGCCGTGCGCGAGGGAAGAAACAAAACGAGTGCGAGCGGGGCTGCCTGGTCGTGACAAGCTAAGGTACAACGAGTGAACGTGATTCCAATTGGCATTCTTGGTTAACCTCCGCGCGCGATCATTCGTCTTCGTCTTTGTCTCACGGGGGCTAAAAAGCACCGAGTCATTCGTAATCGAAAAAGAATCCGCCGTCTTGGATCTCAACCGCGCGGAAATATTGGCGCTTAAATCGTTTATATCCAGCCTTGCGGCGCTGAGGAAACGTTTCCACTTTTCACTCGACTCTCGACGTTATTTCAACGTTCTCGTCGCGTTCTGTTAACGATAGATGAAAAGCTAATCATCTGTTCAGATTTGGATCCACGAATCTCAAACTACATTTTGTTTCTTCCATTCATCCTAGTTACTTTATTACTTTTAATATCGTAGTGAGAAAATTTAAGCACTTGCTTGTCATAAAATCTAAACTAGTTGGTCAATGTTGTACCAAACTAATTAGAAAATGTTTATTTAGACGCTCCTTCATATCAAAGTGTTTCGTCTCAATTTTATAATATTATTATTAATCATTTTAATCATGTAAATGTTCTAATTATCTTTTTGAATTCAAAATCATTTGAACAGATTATCCAGGCGATATGCTTTTGTAATCCAATCTCCATTCGTTCCCCGTAGTTAGACGGCAAAGAACTTACTCACGTGTCTCACTCCGGAGGAATCTGATTCAAATGTCAGACTATCGACAATCCTCCAAAATAGGAATTCAAGATTTAATGACTTCTCGAATAGCTCCGCAAAATTTTCAAAATTTTGCAGTGTTTTATTAATTTAATATCTCATAACTATTAAAATTTCACTAATTTATCATTGTTTTTACTTAAAGGTTCGTACAGTAGTATCGGCTCCAAAGCACGTAGAAACGCACCTAAGAATTTCGATATTTTACGCGTCGGTTGTCAAGAACAATGCACCCCGAGTAGCTCGTCATTATCACATTGATTACGCCAGTCAGTGCCTTGACATTTCCATCGTTTTAGCTAGCTAATTAGCGTGCTCGAGTTTCACGGTAACAGACTACAATACTCCACGAGTCGTTCTCTTATCATTATCACTAATGGCGTCTGTACTGATTTCGTAAATTGTTTAACATCAATAATTTCCCAAGCGATTAAAATCAACATCAGAAATCAATTAAATCATTTGCATAATATTTATAGACCTACACTATTATTCCGAGAACCAGTGCTTCCTGCATCCATCCTTTCGCAATTCGAAACAAGATAAAGTTCGGTAAAAACTCTTACCTTTATTTAGATCCATTATCCACTAACTTATTAACGTTGAATGAGTTTCGCAGAAACTAAAAGCAGTTTATTTGGAAGAGCTCTTAACTATAATATAATGTAACGAGTCCTTTCTTGGGGGGAAACAATTGACAAGAAATTGTTTAGAACAATCTTTTATTCTGCAAGCACAAAGGAAGCTCAGTGATTCCTTGTAATTATGACTACTCGAGAAATAACGAAGTCGCTACTTCTCCAATCTGATCAACAAAAGCTTCACCGTTATCTTAACGAGGTCCTTTAATTTACCTCACTTTAGAGACACAAAAGAACTCACGTAAGTAAGTAATCGCGGGGCGATGTTAAAGGTTTCAATGGGCGCTCTCCGTGTGTCTCCGTGCGTCAAAGAGAAAAGCAATCACGAATACTCGGGAGGCTACGTTTGTCGTTATCAAATTCATTCCGGTGCGCTGGTCGGGAGATCTATTCGTTAGAGAACGAATAGTTGCTGCCTGATAATTGACAGCGCTTTTGAATAATTCATCTAATACCGGTGCACTGCCGCGCCGGTTCCCAGGTATCAGGCTACAAAATTTGACAGAAACAGTCCGCTAATTTGACACTAGACGACTGAGAGTATTTACTCACCGACATTGTGACGGCCTTATGTATATGCACATACCTGTATATCCCCCTTTACCCGTGTTCCGATCTCCCGATGATTAACGAACGTTAATTACCGTAACGCGTATTCCATGACGATTAGGTTTCCGTATTGTACCCAAACTAAATGTAGTCGCATTGTTTCCGTCGACTTTGTTCCAATCCACGTCCGATTAAATCTCCGTCTGGATACATAATTTCATCGCTGTTCATAGAAAATTGTCTGTTTGATATCGCATAACGATGGCTTGGCTCTTTTCAATCAACTTTATTTTTTACCACTTGGAGGGCAGAAGCGTTCAGAGGAGACTTCACGACTGGCGCTAGCGGTCGATTTTCGCAGGCTCTTATTTTCGCAGCAGTAATCAGAGAGGAGGCTGCAGGGTGAAGGTGCAAAGGCGCGAAAACACATTGTCGAGAGGACTAATTAAATTTCTGCATTATTACAAGCCCCGGCCCGTCCGCCTCCGGGCCTCGCCGCCGCTACTCGGTCGAGTTTTAATCTGGCGAAGTAATATCTTAGGCTACATTAGGTCTTCCACCCTCTTCGATGGTAGGTAACCGGGCTGGATCGCGCGTACAAGCCTGATAGAGGAACGGCAGGAGTGAGCATAAGCCGTCTGCCTGCCGGCTAATCAATGATTCAACTCGCCAATTACGGAGGCACCTCGAAAAATATCTTCCTCCCGGTCCCTTTCCCCGGACCCTTCCTTCCTGGCCATCGGGGTCCATCTCTCTTTCTACACTGCTCGCATGCCTGAAATATTCACGAGCCGTACTCCTCGCTTCAATTCTATCCTTTTCCTTTACTGTTCGTTCTTCCCTCGTTCAATCCTCCGCTACCTTCGTGCGCGTTGAACCGAACCTGTCCTCCCACTTCCTCTGTTCGGCTCGATTTGATCCCGAATCGGATTTCTGTATTAAATAATTTTTTCACTAACTTTTAACCGACCGGCCGTTCCATGAACGACCCTTTATTACATTGAACAGTCATTGTACATTAAATTAAATATTATCACGAGCTGAAATATGTAAATACAGTAATCTGTGAAACAATTTAATTAATATCTTGTTATAATTTGGACGATTATTTATATTTGCTTCAATCTTGTCTGTTTCAGATTCATTGATCATATCGTGGCTCGTGTGTTTGCTTGTCCATCAAACAATCAATAATATTTCCGTGTTCATAAAATTATTGTGTAAATGAACGTACACACACATCGATCGCGTGCACCCTTTTTTTTAATCGATACGTTTCGTAAATGCAAATTGTTGTGAATTTCGGTTTCTTAAACTGGAGGAGTTCAACGTCGGAAGTGTCAACTGTGCTACTTGGATCGGAACACAACGCTCGGTCAGGTAAGTGAACAATAATTTTTTGATACGTAGGACACAAAATGATTGATGAAGTTTAATCCAAACGTAAGGGAATTAAAAAATAGAACAAGTCTAATGGAGACAATTCGAATCTGTGGGAGATCTGGACCCAAAGTAGTATAAAAAAAACAGTGCGAATGCATTGGCGATGGAGGTCCCAGGACATCTAAAATGTTTGACCTGTGAGCCACTCTTCTTGAACTCGTCTCAGCGACCAATAAATCGTGTTTTGTCGATCTCTCGGTCCTTTAACGTCCACATTTATATTTAACCTTTGCGAGGAACCTTTTTTGGATTTTAATCAAAGTATAATCTTGCACAAATTTTTTAAATCGTCATCGCACCGATTTCATTTATCCATGCAGAGGTTTGAAAAATTTCAGGGAGAAAACGCGCAAAAGTGATACTGTCAAACGTGATATGCACCATCAGGAGTATAAAAATATAAACTGCACACGGTACACTACCTTTTACTGCACTGATAATATGATCTTTCTTTCACTCGACCGCCGTGCGTAGCATAGCCCCGGTTGAAACAATCTGTTTTTACGACTCAGTTGGTACTGGCACAAAAGAGCAGTGGTATATCAAACGGGGCAATTTGTAGTTCAAAACGTGCCTTATCTCCGTTCTAAAAATATAGCTCTCGCCTCGCGTGATTTATGTACCTAAACAATTCGACGTAACTGCAATTCTGATGTGAATTATTACGCAAACAATAACCGTGCATGAACTTCAATAACTAGCCAGTGGTTTTGCGTGAAGCGTATCGTTCTCGTTCTTCAAATGGAAACTATTCACCGCGAAGTGACGTATTACTAGTCATAGTGCCTGTCAATAGTTAAATTTTATATCTGGACTTTTAAAACTTTTAACATGGCACAATCAGAATTTCTAGAATCATGTAATCCAACCGTATCAAACTTAACGAGCGAAAGAAAATTTATAAGTGTGATAAGGCACACATGAATTGGATTTAATTAAATAAGGAGTGAATTAAACACTCTTACAAATTTTCTTAAAATTTTATTTGAAAATAAATATTTTTCAATTAATTTATTATTTGTTTTAGTTTTCATTTTATTACAGAGGCCACGAGAAATCACGTCGAGACCCGCCAGTTCGACACCTAATGTAATCATTCGAAACCAAATTAGATGATGAAAATGATTCTGAGTCTCATCATATCATCATATCTTCTTAATTCGATTGTTGATACTGTTCTTATTGCCTGAGACAGTCAATTTCCTGATATGAGACAAAGACACATAGTGATATTGATCGATCGGTTGTTAAAAGCTGAGGCAAAGATAAGCAAAGAATATCGAATTTCCGTAACAAATAAGAGATGAGGGAAAAGCTTTTTCCTGACTAGAGTGTAAACAAACTTCCAAGGGGAAAAAGCTTTCATCGATCTACGTCAGGTAACGGTTAAGTCAAAGTCAGAAGCTTTTAAGAAAATAATGGAGATATGGCGAAATGTTACACTTTTGGCTTGTCTGGATTCAATAGTATTTCGCAAGCCATCTAACTTGTCACTGCAAATGTTTAAAATTTTATATTGCATGATTTTTCATGCAAGAGCCAATAATATCTGGTCGCTATTATGAGATTCCAATAAAACATAAATGAGTGTTTTTTAGATGACGGAAATAAATTCAAGAATTTATAGGTATTTTTATGAATAATTAAATATTCGTAGTTTATCAGTTGTCCGCAGATTTTCATGCTCGACAGTACTATATATATCTTATCTGTAAGTTTCTTTTTATTCTTAACACGATCACCGATAATCCGAATAGCAGACGGGAGCAAGTAGGGAAGATAAAAAGCTAAAAAGGCGCAAAACGAGCAACGGAAACCGTCAACCGCAATCGGGTTAAATCCCTACCACTTTAACGGAGCGAGAAGAAATTCTCCAACGGCTCATAAATTAACCCATAACTTCGCTTCATCCTTCTGTACCAGCCACGACGCGACGGCCGACAGGCTGTTTCTCAACTTCACGGTTGCGACATACCTTGAAGATTTACGCATCACGCGGACGGCTTGTTCCAGTTTTAATAGTACCAGCAATCCTTTTTAGTAAAATGCAGTAGAACTTCTGGAAATATAAATTAATATAGAGATAGAAACGTACGGATATTTTAAGTTAAACAAACTACATTTTCAAATATAGTCGTGAATAAAAATACAAATTTGGAGTAAAAATGAATATTAATTCATAAATGAACATCTAAATAATTCAATATTTTACGTTGTTAATCGGGACACGAACAGCTCGAACAATTTTGTAACGGGCAACTAAAATTAACTGCTGAGCGCTTGATTAAAATCTTGTTGAATTCGCATTCATCTGCATGCTTGTTCCATAAAGGTGCTGTAACGGAGAGGATAAAATATTTTAGCCACTGAACGTGTTAAAACGCTTGAAGAACTGTCATTCGTGCATGATGAGATCTCGTAGCACGTCGGTGTCGTCGCTTCTGGCTATGGTCTCGTTTCCGATATTAAGCCACTCAGCGTTATTTATAAAGTTTCCCTCCGCCGGTATTCTACGTGGAAAACAAGCGGTCGCGGGCTGTATTAGATATTCGAGCGTAAAGAGGCGCCGCGTAATATCGGGCGGCCCGTGAACGTGTAACGTGGCAGGCATTTCGTCCGGAAGCCACCTACGAAAATTAGCATTTTTTCCATGCGACCGGGCCGCGTGTTCCGCGTTCGCGGATATAAAAAGGCGAGGAGGAAAGGAGAGGGTGGGCCAGATGAAAAGGAAAGAGAGAATAAAGAGGCTGTATTCGCCGCAGGAAGATTAACGTATAACAAGCCACCGTGGGCAAGCTGACGTGAACGTTTTACTCCGAAACACGCGTTCCGCTACCCTCCTTTTTGCCTTTGTTCGCGTTGTTTTTTTTTCACCCCTAACGCCCTTTGCATTTTATTTTGTCTCTCCGTCAAGCTACAGGGCTGCGCCGCTTTTAAACGCGCGATAGCTTCGCGATTTTTGATAGCCTAAGGCCTCCCGATTGAGAAGCCTGCATTTTTATCAACTTGTAAAATGCTCCAAGCAGAAACGATTCGCGATTGTTCACAAGCACCAGACGTAGAGTATTTTATTAATTAATGGGCAATTAAAAATCATTTATTCACTGTTTTCTGTCACTCCAGTGACGTTCCATTAATTTGATGTTTTAATTGCCTGCATTGTACTTCATTCTGCATATGTTTAAAAATTCACATTATTCATTGTCCGCCTCGAGGAAACATGTAAAAATATGTTGTGCATTCGGGAATAGAAATGACAGATAATATATTCGGTTATTTTTTTCGAACGTAATAAATATTGGCCTCGACTTTCATCAGGACTACAAGGTATCCGTTTATACATAACGGAAAGTATTCCAGACGTTTCATATTTCTCTCCTGCCCCCCCACCGTAGCAGTTTGCATTCTCGATCTTAATACATCATTTGCATATTCATCGACAAACTTTCCGACCATTTTTCAATTTCCTCGTCTTAAGATCATCCGTTGCCCCGGGAACCAGTCGAGTCACGCTTCCCGGGCCAACACCTTGCCCACCACCCCCCCTGTCCCGTTCTCTATCGTTTACCGCCTTTGGCTTCATTATTGCTTCTTGTCGTAGATAATATTTACCGTCATACATCGGGGCCCCGCGTTCAAGATTAATGGCCGTTAACAAAGAGTTTTCTATTCGCGAAATACGCTTTTTCTTCTCTAACTAGAAATTTCGCGGGGCGACGCGATGGGGTAATTACCGTCGATCCCGCCTTAATTTCGCTTCAAAAGCTACTTAGGGGAGTGGAGAAAAGGCGAAAGCTGCTTTCAGATGAAACGGTTAATGTTTTATCGTTGCTGCAGAGGTTCGAGCGTGATGGAAAAGTTTCGGTTGTAAGGCGAAGGCTTGTTTCCATTTACTGTTAATCAATGCAAGTCTCGGTTGTTCATTTTCTATACATGTAAGTAGTTCTACAAAAATGCTATCAATATATAGTACAGAATTAAATTCTAATACGTAATTCTGCAGATCATAGTGAATATATATAGTTAAATATTTACGTTATCGAACAAGTTTTTAAAATAATAAAACTTAAGCGAATTTTAGCATTTTTGCCATATTTCTTCCATTAATCGTCCAGTAAAAAATCTGTAAAAGTTCTCACGTATTCTTGGAGTGGTACTTGAT
>NW_017176543.1:17196-18185 GCF_001652005.2 Ceratina calcarata | reverse complement strand
ATTGGAAAAATTTTCCAAATTTTTTTCATTGCGTTATTAATTGTTAAAAAAATAATTTTATAAACTATAGGTATAGATTTTAGAAATTTTTATACACATTCACTTGACTTCAGAATTTCAATGAAACCATCTTGGTTTTACGAGATCGAAATCACCTAATGATTGCTGATATCGAACGCAATAGGAGAATTTACATCGGCACCGTATATTCCTCAGTCACATATTGGTGATAATAATTCTGGATCTGTTATTCCGTCGGACGCACTCGGATTAATCTGATTGCGCAATTTTACTCCCTTCGATAGGCAAGATCTCATCTCATTGAACAATTTCCGTTGTCGTTTAAATTACCAATTCGCGTCCACTTCAATCAGATACTTCAATATTCTCAGTATGTCGCGTAATTGAAAACGGATGGATTGATAAATTATCTTTAATCAGTTCGCGTCGGTCGTTGAACACGGCCGTTCGACGAGGCGAAATTTCGCGTATTTTCCGCGTGTATCGGCTAATACCGCTGAAGTATTCATATAACGTTCATATTGACTGATACATACATCATGCTCATTTCGGGGTGAAAAGCGTTGCGACGCGGTGGTGTACGTACGTGTGTACAGTCCATCATCGAATCGAATGACGAATCCCAGAAGTAGATAATCGTTTTGCGTGCCGTTCGATATCTGGAAATGACTCTCCAAGTGAATGTACATGGACATACATCGTTCATTATCGATCTTGATGCTTAATATTGAATGACAGATCGAACAATAATGATGCATCATTAATTGAAGCTAATTAATTCGCGTTACTCCGTGGAAAAATGTTATTAACAGTACTGCCAGGGTGAGCTATCATTTTGAAATTGTATAAATCTTTAACACTAGATCTACTAAGGCTGATCAAAATGACTTATCTTTCAAATTAAGAAGTCATTTAAAAAAGGACATAGCAATTTTCACGTTTTTATGAGTGAAAATTGAACAGTAAAC
>NW_017176543.1:4611-16610 GCF_001652005.2 Ceratina calcarata | reverse complement strand
TTTTTATACTGAATAATATCTAAGGATTTCAATAATTCAGTTTATTCACTGTCTGTAACAGGCAGCATATAAAAAAGAAAATGTAGTGTTTTCCGTGGACGCTCCCGCAAATCTCGTTCAATCTGATTTTAGATCAACGTTTTGTACGGCGAGTACAAAAGCGAAGCAAAGTCGCGTCTTACGAGCTGATCGACAAAGAGGAGCGAGCTCGTGTCCCTTTGTATGGTTTAAAAGCAACCACTCGGCGTGACCCGTGGCCCTTAAATGTACTATGTACGACGTATGAGAACGTATATCGCTGGACGATGCGGCGCTCCCATTGTCCTGGCCCCCTTGTCATTCCACGAAACATCTCTTGATACCAGTGGGAAACGAACAAATGTTTTCGAGGAATGTACGTCGACAGACACTTTCTTCCTTTACGATTTCCATGGCCGACGTAAACGACGTACATCAATCATCTCGTGGCTAAGTCACGCCTATTCCAAAGAGTGCTCTCTGACGTGAGCGAAAACAGTATTTTCCTTAAACATTGAGTTAAATATTGTACCAAAAAAATTGCCATATACTTTTAATTAAAATGTACTTGTTGCTTCATTAATAATTAAAAATGTTAATAAAAGTAAAGTAACATGTGACATAAAATTGAGAAAGTCAACACAAAGTTCATCTATTATTCTACTACTTTTGTACCTCACTTAACACAAACTATGATAATTCATCATACATTATTAACATAATTCTATGATGTAAATTAGAATATAATTCGAGCGATTAATTATTGATTTATATTCGCACATGTAATGCGAACTGCATTGTACAAAGTTGAATGCACGATTACACGAAAAACCAGTTTGACCCTTAAGTTGGCCCGCGTTGTTCGGCCAATTCGGTCATTTGTTCGAAACTGGCCCGTCCTTAGGGATCGCTACCGTTTTACGGTAAATGACGACAATCTTTCACCTTGGCGCCTGGAAAAAATTGCCGGTATAACCTGGCCAATATGTTTCCCGGGGTCATTCTCAAAACAGCTCATTTCCATCTCGCGAACTATAAATCAATTCGGAAATGCCAGTGACCGTCTCCCTCGCGACAAGCACCTTTATTTAGCCTAACAAAATATAAATAAATGTTTCCCAATATAAAAAAATACTACGATTTAGTATAAAATAAGATTATCCCAAAATAAATTTCATTTGATTAAGAAACTTTATACTTTCTGAAATATATACAGTTATTTGAGGTTGAGCCGTAAGGTATTTGACAAAAGTTTAAGTAATGTGATTAAAAGCAAAGTGCAAAATTTTAGAAATTCTATGAGACTATTAAGAATATTATTACATCTTAAATTCATGGCAAAATTTTAGTTTTATTACTGTAATATTTTATACTCATTTAAAATTATATGCTCTGTCATTGTATTTATTTAAAGGCTTTTACAAGTCTAAGAAGATTATTTCTATTATTTCTTTAAACATATGTATGAAAAGAAGCAAATTAATAAGACCACCAACTTGCAGTCCAGATATCAGAGTTCCGTTATTTGATATGAAGCATAATGAGTTTTAACAACAGTGTCAATATCAGTAGAATTATATTATAATAAACTGCGGATATGTAATTATATAAAAATTTAAACTGATGCATTAAATGTTTCATTTTATATAAAGATTCGCAGTCTAATTATAATCGAACTCGATCAAAAAGGAACGCTAATGATAGAAAACTGTTGCAAGTATTGAGTGTCCATTTTCTGTTTGTCACTGGTAGCTTCGGGTACGACGCGCGACAAAAGTGGAAAACGTAGGAAAAGGGGGCAAAAGAGGGTCGCGTCGCGGGGTTGAACGCGTACACACAGGTGTCGGCGGAGTTTGGGTTGGAACCAGGGTGTCGGCAGCAGCTGTGAAATGTTTATGAAAGCCCGACTAATTTATCACACTCACACAGCGCGGTGCATGCCGCGCTGACTTTATCACACTTGCCAGTGTCGCGCGTCCACCGGACAGTGAACGTGCCAACCATTCCAGCCAATCGATACTGTAATTCATGTTCAACCGTCACGAGTTTGAGATTTAAGCGTAATGACCAAGACTGGAGTTAGATACTCGAAGTCAGAATTACTAGTTCATTTCAAACAGAAGACAGTCTTCTGAACACAATATTCGCCTGGTCGTTTAAATATGTCCAATTTCAATTCATTATAGCTTCGTTCGTATTTTTTACATGAATCATTAATCAATTAATTTGCTAAGCGTATTTCAGGAATTAATTGAATGAGAATTGATAGAAAAACCAATGCAAGAAGAAACCATCTACATACATATAGTGAAGAGCAAAACTGAGTTAACAGTTTTTAAAACTAAATAACTATTTTAAAATAGAATAAAACGATCTGAATTTTTTGTAGTATTTAGGTGGATTAGTTTACTGAATGACATGTAAAGAAAATTTCGAATAAATGAAAATTGACAACCGTGGAAGATGTAGATAGTGGAGGATAGCAATACTTATTATACCTCTTGGAGTAGAGAACATCTTTGACAAGTAATATTCGGATTAATTGCAAAAAAATAAAATATAAATGAATTATATTGAACGATCGAAATGGAATGCACCTATTCAAACATAAGGAAGACCTCAGGTCACAAATCTACAATGGTGTCATTGGCATAAAAATACTTTGATCTAATTGTTTGATAATAAATATAATAAGAATGCAAGATAGATGATTGGAAGAAGTTTATGAAAAGGAATGGTTCAGATCTTGATAAAGAGTAAAAGAATGAAAGTCAATTTGCTGTATGGAATAAAGCTGAAGATCGGCGAATGGAATTATTCTCCGCACGAGAAAGTTGAAACAATCGGAGAGCAACGGAAGGATGGTTCTATTGAAAGAAAACGATGGTGGTAATTAGTCTGCTGCAAGTCTATCGGTGACTCGCAAACATTGCGACCCTCGGGGCTCTTTAGTGGCACTGACCAGCTGGTTTGGATTAATTCCGTTTTTCTTGGCTGTCGAAAGGAAGAGGAAAAGGATAGGGATGAAAGAGGACCAGACGGGGGAGGAGGGGAGGCGCGGGAGATTATAGAGGACGCCAGGAACTTTGTCGTTCGAAACGGAAACGAAAGTTCTACTAAAACTGGGTCGTAATTCTTACGAGCAGTCCGCAAAAGTCAGACGAGAAGAAATCGGATGAGAGTCGGCCACGAAAGAACTACTAAAGAATGATAGGAACTTGACTTCCGAACACCTTCGTGCTTAACGAGTCGCGAATCATTTCTTCGATTTATTTTAAACTTGACCGATTAGTAAACGATCGGAGAATCGTAGAGCCGTTAATACATAAACAGAATATTCTATTTTTACCATACAATTTCACAATGCTCATTTTATTCCTAACGAAAGTATTTTTTTACTATTCTCTTCTAATTACGATTATTTTAGTATAACAGAATGACTGCTAGGTTTCGTAAACAAATCTTTACCTCTATATTAAAATTTATTTTCTAACATAAGATAGACTTCATCGATTTTTCTTAAAACCGTGCATCTGTTGGAACATCGAACCAAGCGATCTCGTAATCATGTTTTTATATTAGAACACAATTCATGACTTCGGACCAACATACCTGGCGAAACACTGAAATTGTAATTACACGGTCGGTTTCTTTAGCTTAAATAAAGCTTCTACCAGCCGCGTATCAAAATATAATTCTGGAGATGTTAAATTCAGTTAGGTAGCTTCCGGAAACTCGGGCAGCGAGCAGTTTGTACGAGCATTAATTCAAACTTTGCGGTCAGGCTTCGTAATTATATAATTAGTACACAGATATAGTGTAAAATCGTTACTCGCGAGTATTGTCGACAATGCACTAACAATTAATCGGTGAATAAAAAGAGAAGGATGGAGTCTCGTCTGAACTGTTATTTTCGTACAAATAAACAAACGTCTGCTCAGTAAAATGTTTAATTATTATCAACTTGTAAAACATTTCAATTGCTAATCTAATAGTAAGATCTTCTCGATTCTCCGTGCGACCCTCATAGTTCGCGAAATTGAAATCCTTATCTAGAGGAATGGCTTTATACGAGTATTCCTCTCGACGCAGATCTTCACCCGCGACAGACAATCCAATGACACTTTAGGCAGTCCCTTCGCGATAATTGCATCATTTCGGACCGGCAAATGCGATAAGTAACGCACTTTTCGCGCAACACGGGCCGAGGTCCGGGATTAAGGAACGGGGGGGATCGGTAACGAAGTTTTCCATGGTTGCTTAAAGCGCAGAAGGGTCGAACTCGCGCATCTGCCGCAGACTCCGTTATCAAATCATTCCGCTGACATCCGTGGAGTCTCCGGCAAATAATTCGGGGTCCCCGCGGTATGTCTGCTCCTCTTTCTCTCGGCCGGGTCCTTTCCCACGCGACCTGCCTCACTCCCCCCTCCCCCGTCGCCGTCTTTCGACCCTATCTGCCGCCCTCGCGGGTCCTCGCGGCAATCTCGCGACGTCAAAGTTGGTCCGCGGCAGCTGCACGACGACGTAAACGGCCCTTTCACGATATTCCGTCGAGCAAGTTTCTTAAGTACGCCGCGAACCCCTGCAAGGGTTTTCCTCGATGCTTTTAGGAGATTAATTTGTACGCTACCGTTTCGCCTGGCACGGAAGAACGATAAGAATGAACGCGCGGACGATCGAATCGAGGAGCACTTCTGGGTGCCTGTCGATTAACGAGATAGCGAGTCCCTCCGCCTCAGGTGAATTGATCGTCGAGCCGAACAAAGTGAACGTTCGCCCCTTGAAGTTTTTTGCTCGCGAAACTGGAATGTTTATTCCGTGGCTTTTCACGTCGCTGAACTTCCTTCCTATCCGTCGCGGCCTCGAGGGGCGTTCTCTAGGCGCAGGATTCGGAACAAGTGTTTCTCGAATAACGTTTTATTGTTTGCGAGATGATAGGGGACCGGATTCCCATGGATTTCGGATCGCTTTAAGTTGTCATTTAAACGACGCCTCGGAGGCCAGTTACGTGAACTGATTCTACGTCGACCTTATTTCCCAGAATGATTTTACCTTAAAATGGCTTAAGTTACAATGATTCGACGAGAGCAAACGTCCCAATGCGGCCTCTTCCATATTCTTAATGATGATTACCCAATCTTCGAACACTACATTATCGAGCGAAAGTTCACAATTAATCGTAGTAGAAACGTGAAATAAAATCTTAAAAGATTTTTAAAACAATGAAAAAATTAGTCAACGTAATCTTAAATTTTTAACATCATCCAATTTCAGCAAATATGTGTGTGTATTTATAACTTTACAGAGTTCTATTTACTGTTTGGTACTCATTTAAATTTCTTATCGTTTAGAACTGGTATTTGTTCACTGGATAATGAATGTTTTCAATTAGGTCGGTATAAGTACTTGGAAGTTTCGCAAGTAGCCTCTCAAGGAGCTCTGCTCATTTCAAATTCAAATAATTCGCCCATTTGAAAACGCCCAGGCGCACAATGCTCAGAATTTCATCTCTACCAGTTGTAAATTACTAATTAGGAAATTGTTCTAAAATCTGCTGGCGCCGGATGAATTCGTTTTATTTGTACCACTTAATACCAGACATTGTTATGAAAGCTAATATTAACTAGCAACTATTAACTGTATTATAAACTTATTCCTTATTTATTGATGTTATTCTTTAAATCAATTTTTCAATTTGATAAATCTTGCTTCAGGTTGTATGAGTCGTAAGATCTCTACCAAAATTTTAAGACATGTAATAAAAAGTTGTGTGCAATATTTGAAGCAATAGACACTTTTAGAAAAAAGTGATTATTACAGAGGAATAAGGTTTATAAAATTGTTCGACCTTCTTTTCTCAGTCATAAGGAATTTTTAACGCATAATTGTTAATATCCTAATTCATAGTTTTGGTATTTTTTTATTAGACTAGAAGTATATTATCAGTGGAAAGAAGAAAGTTGTAAAACGAGAAGCGAACTCGTTTCTCTTGCTATTTTCTTGATTCTGTCCATTTCTTTCCAACAAATGGAGGACGAATCAGATATTTTCGCGACCTTCTTGACGTCTCGAGTGCTTGGGTCTAAAGAGAAAGCTGTTTTCTGTACGTTTATTTCGCCGTCCACTTAATCGATCGCGTTTTTTTTTCGATGTAAGCCCCTTAACGTGCATAATGAGTCCTTTGCTTCCAATTAACGTAGACAGGCCTCGTCGCTCCTCCCTCTTTCCTTCATATTTTTACTACGATTTCTCTTTACCCGTATCGACCGACCCGTTCCAATTGAAGTTTCGAAAGAGATTGCGTACATGTCGATTGAATTCACAAAGAAAAACTGAACGAGTCTCGAGACGGCGACGAGAGGGTACGGGAGCAGCTGACAACGACATTCAAAAGTTTTCAAGGGCGGTTTAAATCGTATAGACGAGGAGTAGAACGATCCGATTAAGAGACTTCGAGTGCCCTTTTATGTTTGTTGCACCCGTACAGGGAATCTGAAATTTAATGATAATGTATATTATCCTCTAAATAAGTGAACAAGAATTATGTTCAATTTTAAAAGCTAATTTCCTGCTTAAGTCGATGGCATAAAAGAAATTAAAGATGCATTTAAGGACGAAGTATTAAATGGGTATTCGTTATTTCATCAACTTCATTTCCTACTATAATAAACACTGTGGTTGCTTTCCATCATCTGTTGATAACATTATGAATTACGTCCAAATTGTATAAAATAGACAAAGAAATATATTGATTGATTGGGCTACTGTTATATGTAAATGTGATATGACTAACCGCAAAATGTCGAAGATTACTATAGCTTCTCAAAGTGGAACAGTAAAAACAATGCGAGAACCGAAGAAAATTTATTTATGTCGGTGGAAGGCGAGACAAGCAGATAAAGAACGAAGGAAAGAGAGCGGAGATAGGGTAGCGTTGTGATTATCGCGATCAACCCGGGAACGTAGACGCATGCACTTTAATCTCGTCGAAAATCCAATTAAACTACTTTGCGATTGCTGCGCGTCCCGGCACCATGTTGGTTTCCGACATCTACGAAATTCGTAACCCGTGCTGTAACTTATTTGGCTCCGGCTCTCTCTCGGTCGCGTTTCCATCCTATTACGTTGAAATATACGACCATTCGAACGGCAGCTGCTCGGTTAACTGCTACGAAAATGTTATTTAAATCCTAATAACGACATCGCCGCCGATGATATGCTCCGGGAGCCCGAGCCAGCGAGCTGGGCAGTGTCGAGCCGACCTGACAAACAGATAACCAAGCCCAATTCCTCACTGCTATGATTCATATAATACTACTTTCACATTGTTTTCGGAACGCGGGTAAGAGGGAGGGAATGGAGATTGGAAACGTGTCTAGTATGCAAGTTAAATTAAATGTTAGAAATTAAATTGGCCGGGTTCTGCTAGCTCACGTTCCAAATACAATTACGTTTTGTGATTGACAACAAGTATTATAATTTATTAAAAATATCATAAACTTCATTTCTATTCTGAATAATTTTATTTCAAGCACGTATAGTCGTTTTTGTAAGTTTGCAGTTAACAAGTTAGTACTTGTTGAAAGTTTCATGAATTTTTAGAAATAATGACACTACTATAGCAAATATACCTGTGAGATGTTGTATAAGCAAATTCATTTGTGTAATTTAAGTTGAAGGATATTTCGATTGACACAAAAAGGAAATTTATCATTTTACAGAATCCTGTATAAGTAGATGGGGGACGAAGTTCGGAAAGACATTAAAGTTGAAGTTGCACGAGGAACGCCACTCTTGGGATTCGAACACAACTATTTCATTTACGGAGTGAACATTTTTCGCGCTCCTTCTTCCACCGTCCAACTTTCTTATGAAGCTCTTAAACCTTTCAAGAATTTTATTGCGCAGATGTCAACTGTTTGTAAAAGCTATGTTTCAGGGGATCAATCCTACGTTTCACGTTCATTTTTTAATTCAATACTTAATTGGCTTAAGGAGTTATAGTTTGAATACAGACATGCTATGCATAAAATCGATTAGGAAATTAATTTCGAACGTCCACTGTGAGTAAGAGAATTTATTCTTGTCATTATTGAAATACTGAATTTTTTATACAGGTTGGGAACTTTTTGAAGTTTCGATTGGGGATCATTAAGCTATGTAGAATTCGAGAATTTGCTAATGGTATTTTTAACAGTTGTTTTGTTGTATCTTAAAGGTTCTGATTCTTTCTTGATAAAGAAATTGAGTGGTCTCGTGACCAACTTTATTAGGTTCATTACCAGTAATTCCAATGTGACTAGAAACCCATATTATTCTAATGTTTCGTCCTTTATTTTAAATATTAACAATTATATTTGTATTAATTAGAATAGTACTGATAACTATGTTTGCTTCTAATTTCGATGATACATTCTGAATCATTTTTGAAGAGGTAGTAAAATCGTCATGAATAGTATTGTTAGCATAAATTAAAGAGTTATAAAAATGATTAAATTAACGCATGAAATGGAGTAGAAGTTTTCGTAACGTGTCAGGCTCGAATTCAATTTCTTACACTTTTACCGTTTAACTTCTCAACGCATCGGGAGGAATCGTACATCGCACGGAATTCGTCCTCGTTTAGTTTCAACGTGGCCAACAGACAGAGGATCTCAAAGTGTTTGTCGTAGTTAATCAAGGGTGGCGAGGCGCGCCTCTCTCTGGCGTGCCTGCACAAAGACACGCGTACACGCACAATTTCACCCGCAAAGAACATCGTCGTGTCGTGCTGCAAGCCGGCAAACACTTGACATCGTTAGTCCTGACGTATTTACTTACCCTTGAAAGTTTTACCTTTCCACTACCGCGAAACGACTAATTGTATTTGTTCCCCAGATCGTTGAGTTTCACCTGAGATTACGCAATGTACGCGAGTACAAGGAGAATGAGGAAAAAATAGGAACGATGAGGTTTCGCGATTAAACTGTAGATCATTTAAATGAACCATTCGCCGTTTATAAAATTAAACTAAACTATGGTCACATTTTATGTAATTACAAATGAAGCTAAACATGTTTATTAAATTTATTATTTAAAATAATAGAAATCTGGAATAATATTTATATTTTTCCTTAGTTGCACTTTTGCATTCTATAAAATCACAGTGGTGACCTCTCATATTGACTTTTTCTAATTGTAAATATTTTTAATATATACAATTATTACAATTAGTACACTTTTTGACATAGTTAACCTACTGTTCTTTCTTATACTTTACTATCGTTTAGTAAAAATATTCTGGTAGCAATCTGTGTCTCAATCCTTTTTTATGTTATTAAGGGCATTAGCCCAGGTACTTTTTCAAAAAACATTGCGTGCGAGGAACGTTTGAAAACTCGGGACTAGGAATTTAGATTATCCTGAGAATTGTATTTTTAAAATATTGACTTCGGTTAATGAAACAGTACCGGATCTGCATAAAACTCTTAACTGTCCGAAGAACGGACGCACGGACGCGGGTTTTCGTACGCGAAAGAGGACATGCATAATCTGTTGAAAGCTTTTATTGGATTCGGAATGAAAACCCTCATAGGGACTATCTCTAAATCTCGTCTATATGCGCACCGCCCTGCGGCACTTTTCTTTGAGGGTCCCGTGTTTTCCTACCGTCGCGTGCATCGCGCTTACGTACCTACCTACCTACCTACCTACCTACCTTCCTTCCTTCCTTCCTTCCTTCCATTTCTCTTTTCACTCCCCGACCGACACGCGGTTCCCATAGTTTTCTTTGCGTATGTCGAATAAATGGAGTAATTGTTTTCCAATCAAGTGCACACGAAATAACACGATGGGATCTTATGTAACCATAAGTATAGTACTTTAGCCGAATAAACAAGAAAGGTAACACACATTTTCAGTTAACAGATGTATTTTCAGAATGGAATAATAATGTATGAACTTCATGTATTTAAATAAAAATCTAGAAACTACAGACACATAAATATTTATTAGCCTCATATACAATACACCGTTTTGCTTGTTAGACGATTTTTGGTAGCTGGTATTATAGCTAAAGGAAGGATTTCGATTCTGGAAATCCGCTAACGCTCCGTCTGACCATATACAGACTTATACTACTTGCACCAGTCATAGTGAATACTGTGAATATCAGAGATCGGAAATACAATTTCTATTAACATTCGCTGAAAATACATAAAGTATGCTATTTATTACGCAGCTGACTAAGTTCATGGACTTCCTTGTAATGACCATATTCTCTTATTTATTAATTGTACTTCGTGTTAAAAGGAGGGAAGTTAAGGAGTATCGAAGGTGAAAATTAACATTAACTTAAAAAATCTAAATTACAAATAGAAAAGAAATATTTCTCAACAATGATAAATATTAATTACTACATAAAAAATTATTGTGATCAAATATTATAGTAAATAAACGATAAGTAACCAATATAGCTGCTGAAAAAACAAGATACAGGCTTATTACTGTTTTTGCACTAAATTTGTGCACTAAAGGAAATTAACATATATAAGCTTGAGCTAGCCAGAAATTATTTTCCCAAGCTGTACCTCATTAGAACTATCGCTCAGTTTCTGAATGAAATTCAGACCTTTGAAAGGCCTTTTGAATATTAGGACCACATGCTCCTTCATTAGGTGGCCAATGGTCGGTGAACAAATTCTTTGATCATTTAATCAGCTTCGGGAGGTAACAAACGATAAAAATCGAGTGGCTTCTCGTCGAAAGCCGAGAGGCAGGAGAGAGGAAAGAATAAGTAGCTCGGTACTAGAGAGCGTTACGATTAAATCGAGAGGAATAGGGGGTGTCGGAGCGGCGTGGATGCTCGTGGTCCTCGAAATTTCAAACGTTACTGCGCCTCCTTACAGCCGCTTAACCCGCGGAGTGTGGCTTCGCCTCGCACCTTCCGCTGCTTGAGCGAACTCCCGGGGCGTTAGTTCCCCGGCGGAGCGTAAGGAAACAACGAGAAAAATACCTACCTATCGAGGAGGATGAAAGGGAGGAGAGTCGCGATGGAGGAAAGGACGGGAGGAGTTCGAAATCGCGCGGAAATGAAAAATGCCTCTTAGGACGTTAGTTCGCGTCTTTTGTCGTTCCCGCATGAACGACGGGGTCCCATTTAAATGTTCCTTTGTAAACAGCCACACGACCGCGAAATTGTGTGTCAAAAGATTTTTCAACGTCACGAATCCGCATCGCCGCGTCCTTCCATCCTTTTTTTCTTCTTGAACCTCTTTTTCCGGAGCTGGAACAATGTCTTTATAGCTTAGGTGAGCTCGGCGTACCCGGTAATATCATAAATTCCTGTCGACAACAGGAATGTATTTTTTACTATAAAGCAGCCTGTTACGACTCTCAAATTGAATATCCAAGAGAATCCGATATTTATGTTTTATAAAATTATTATTGAATAAGAGAAAATAGACCAGAACATGATGATTTCCATACCTTAATAGAATGGTATTCATAACAGAATTGTTATGCAATTCCAATTTCAACGGTTCTATCGTTCCTTAGATAGGTACTAAAGATATTTCAGAAATCCAACCTTCCGAACCGTCGGAAATCGTAAAAATTATTGTTGCTCTCTCCTCCTCTTATTTGTGAAACGGGAATAGGAGAAAGCGAGTAAGCAGGAGAGATGGCGAAAGAAAAATAGATTTCATCGGATACGATCTCGGAAGAGAGATAACTTCTGTATTCTTCTGAAAAGGGAGCAGCTATCTGTAGAGACGACTCTGCCTCTCGTGTATTTCTTTTGAAAGCACGTTGAGTCGACAAATATCGGAAATGTCTGTATCCAAGCCCGCAAATACCGCGGAACGCGGTATTATCGCCGTCACTAGCGGACGGCAAATTGTTTGACGAACGTAACACTCTGAAAATATCACGAATTGTCCCGTCGTTAATTAATTCTAATCATAATTCAATGTGTACATGTGAATTAATCGTGTATGTATAAC
>NW_017176543.1:0-1445 GCF_001652005.2 Ceratina calcarata | reverse complement strand
GATTGGCCATCTCGTTTTTTAGATGAAGTCAATGAAAATCCACAAATTATAATACAAATCATCAAAGATTTACTATATAAAATATTAATTATCAGTTCAACGAGGAGATTGATACAAAACGATATGCAAACGAAAGCGATAGAATTTCTGAATTAACTTAAGGGTCTAGGATTATGTAAGGGAAGGACGAAAAGTATAATAAATCCATGTTTTTGGCTAATTTTGTGGGTAACATTGACAGCCTGTTTTATCGCATCACTATTGTCACTATTTTGTATTTACATAATTGACTTAAACAACAAGTAGCTTTTATCTTTCGAAAAAAGCCCGTGAGGCGATCTCCTCTGCGTTCAATCGTTTCTCCCGTTTCTCGCAAAGTAGCGCATTCTATCCAGCATGGCTTTTCGTTCCAGGCGAACGCATAACTTGAAATTCGGGCGCGCATTCTTTGCAGGCATGCGACCTCGTAAATCTGCCCATCCTGTATTCGTTATGCTTCTCAAACTTTACCGCGGTGCGGTGGCTAGGTCAGGGTTGAATAGACGTATCCACCAGGTGCTCTGAATATGTCTCATCCTTCTCTCAGCCCCTGTCAACATACTCTTTCCTACAACAATCAATCGCGAATCGATACATCAGAATTTCATGTCACGGTCACAAATACCAAGGCTGTCTAACAAAATAATGGACTTTCATATTATTCTGTTATATGTATATTAACAAAGGAAAAATGTCAGACACACACGTGGACGAGATGAAAGTCAATTGTTATTTTGAATACAAATTGCTCGAATTGAGCTACAGTTTCATACTAACAGCATTTTTATATGGATACAAATAAAGATCTCGTGATTTACGTATAACTTTTCAAGCGAGAAATAGGGTCGACGGTTTTGGAGTTTGGACAGAGGACGAGCTGGGCGAAAGATTCGTCGGCGCGGAAAGACATTCCAGTTTGGCAAAAGGTTGGCCGCAGAAACGAGCAACTCGCTCGTACGAAAGCTGTAGGGGAAACCGCGTTAATGAAATTGCCAGAGCAAACAGAGAACGTAATCCAAAACCGCTGATACAATATTTAATTGAATATTTAATTGAATTCTTAGCGAGCGTAACCACCGGCCGGCAGCTGCCACTGCTACGTAGTTCTCGCTAGTTCGCTCAGTCCGGAAACGTATATCGCTGTCCGCGGTGCGGCGTGGGGACCTCCTCCGCGGACGCACGCCGGGGATTATTGCAATTCGCATTAGGCGAATGACCGCATCCGATCTGGATCCTGTCAAATAAACACGAGGACGCGGGATATGCACCGAGCGACGAGAGACTGAAAGCGTATTCTGTGAAGGATCAGAAAGTTTTAGCATCGAATTTATAGTGATTAGCTGTATTGCGACATAACCAGCGCAATGAAATAAATTGCAATTTTAAGGAACTGGAAGGAAAAAGAG
>NW_017176542.1:0-969 GCF_001652005.2 Ceratina calcarata | reverse complement strand
TCTCTCTCTCTCTCTCTCTCTTTCACTGTCCTTTCCCCTATGCCCGCGGCATGCGTTGCACCGTCTTCTTCCTCTCTGCAAACTCGATTCGAACGGCACAATTGACCGATTCGCGACCGCTTCATTATCGGTCGTGGCGGCGTCGAAAACGCCACCGACGTCGCCGTACCCCCCTCGCTCCCCGGTAATTAATTTCCGACCAACGATCTCGGCCGCTGTCACGATCGCGTGTGACTTATTCATTGACCATTTACTCGCACCGGCTCGTCGACACCGGCACGCTTTCTTCGTCGTATTTTCTTCCAAAGTTTGACGAATTTCGTCGACTTTGTCGAAACGTATTAAGTAAAATGTACACAAATATTAACATTCCTCGACACGTTTTTCTATTCATTTGCCGTTCCTTGTTTCCACACGTTAGTAGTAATAGTTTACACGTAATTTAGTGACGTGTTTTCGGGGCACAAGAAAGTCGTTTAGGAAAGAGGAAGGACGCGTGACACGGGCGAGATTGGAGGGAAGGCAAATGATCGTCTCGAGGAGGGACCGATGGGCCACTTTCAGCTGGGAACGACGGACATCGTTTCCCTGACTGTGTGTACAGGAGGAAACGTTCGAAGAAGCTGCGGTACACGGTAGCTCAGAGCGCTGTGCAAGCAAGGGACGGTTTATCTACGACCCTCGGCCACGTTCGACGCGCCAACACACTCGACAATATTTAAATATTGTTAAGCAGCGCGATACTTGCCATTGGCAAACACGCTACTACTCGTTCGTGCGATCAAAAAATATCTGCCCAGAGGTTCGTTCAATACTTCATAAGAAGCAATGCAGTATTCTTTTAATATCTGATTTAATTCATGTTTAATCAAAGTTAATTCTATATCTTAATCTAATAATAAAGTAACACAAATTCGTAAGAATTATTCAAACTGATTCGTTTAATTAAATGTATTAAATAAGAAATAT
>NW_017176541.1:0-969 GCF_001652005.2 Ceratina calcarata | reverse complement strand
TTTTGCTAACTAATCGACTGATTCTAATAATAAAATTGCGAACTTGGATTAATATTGATACCTCTAGGAGTCATTAATTCGATCGTTCACATCGTGGAAATTTATTTAACGGTAAAGTGATTAACGAGCACCGAAGTCTGTTGGTTCGATCGTCAAACGATGCGTAACAACTTGATCGATCAATCGCGTTTGGTTGGCTCGGTTCGAAGTGGCATGACGCGACGGCTGGACCAGACCTCTAGATCGGTCGTTTTATTTCGCCAGAAAACACAGTTTTCAACGCATTCAGCCGTGTCGCCTAGCGTGTTTTCCAGGAACGAATACGCGGCGACCCAACGCAAGCGCGATCGTGGACGGTTTGATCGATAGCAATCGCGTTTGGACACTGTATAATCTCTATTTTACGCACAAAACGGACGGAGTAACGGCAATAATAAGCGCACCACCGGCTATCATTGGTCACGTAACTTGAACTATTTGTGTCGCAAGCCTCTCTGTCCCATTACATCGATGTCCAATTTCGTGAAAACCCGTGTACCTCTTTCTCCCTCGTACCGAGTACCATGTCATACAAACGATTTTAGTGATTCTACCTCGACAACACAAAGACCAGTACACATTATAAAAGTGAGAATCCCTAAATTCCTACCCAGTATTCTCATTTCATTAGATATTTCTTATCATAAATTGTGCCAAAATGGATACATGAGGCGAGAAATCTTATGGTCTGGAATTTCATGATTTCACTGCATGATGTTCCTTTGCAATATTATTTCCCGAATACCGGAGAACTGTTTCGAGCGTTGAGAACTGATAGGATGAGATACTGGTTAATAGATTTATTTTTTTTAAATGAATATTTCAGTTTTTAATATACGGAAGACTGACTAAGTTCTTCTATTTGTTTAATCTGGGTCTACTAGAAAATATTGAAAAGAAAATACCTGTTTTTACATATTTTTTCAAATT
>NW_017176540.1:0-969 GCF_001652005.2 Ceratina calcarata | reverse complement strand
TTCTTTGGACAAAGGTCCTTTGACGATTTGAAACACAGTCCCAGTATGCAAGCATACCATATGTCAGGACTGGTCTTATGCACATTTTATAAATGGCGACACGAACCTTTTCAGTGAGCATCGAAGAGGGAGTGAGATGAGGTATCAGGAATCCCGAGACCTTGATTGTTTTAGCAACGCGGTCCCTAATCGCCGGGAGCCAGTTGAGTTTATGATCGAGAATAACTCCGAGATATGTAACACTCGTGGCCCACTTGATTTCAAGCCCGTCAACGATTAATTCAGGGGCATGAGGCCATCGGTTTTGTGTAAATATAATGGCCTCGGTCTTAGAGGCATTTACCATTAATTTCCATTCACTGAAGAATTTAAGCACACGGTCAAGAAAAGTCTGTAAAAGACAGCTGGCCAGCACTTCCCTCCTCGAGGTGCACATCAAGGCCGTGTCATCCGCGTATAAGGCCAAGATACACCGGTTATCCTCTGATGACGGAATGTCGTTAATAAATATGTTGAAAAGGACCGGCCCCAGGATGGAGCCCTGGGGAACGCCGGCAGACACTGCCCGACGCGACGACAAGACCCCGTCGACTCTGACGAAGAAAACACGGCCCCTCAAGTAGTTGTTTATAAGAGAGACTAAGCTCCGATGAAAGCCAAGGATATGAAGTTTAAATACAAGGCCGTTGTGCCAGACAGAATCGAATGCCTTGGCAAGATCGAGCAGAACCATGGCTGTACTATGCCGAATGTTAAATCCACTCGTGATAACTTGTGATAGCCGGACAATCTGTTGTATTGTAGAATGCGCCCGCCTAAAGCCGAATTGCTCATTGATCATAATGTACTGCGCGGAAAGATGCGGATTTAAGGCATCATGGATGAAAGTCTCCAGTACTTTACCGGCAATGGGGAGCAAACTAATGGGTCTAGAACTGGCGGCCAACTCCTTTGGTTTCCCACTTTTAT
>NW_017176539.1:0-971 GCF_001652005.2 Ceratina calcarata | reverse complement strand
AAGAATCAAGAAGAATACAATCTAGGAAGAACATCTAATTTGTTAATATTGTTCAAGACTAGGCGACATAATTCTGCGGAGCAGTTTCGAGTCCGCAATAATTCAAATGTCTCTGAGTACCCTATGTGTTACCAGCATGTTGTTAAAAGTAGGTGAGCTACATTTTGCATGTTCGACATTTAAATAATCAGTCTTTCATTTGTTTTAGTTGAAGAATATTGTGTCACCGGTGCGAGACGTTCGACTCGTCATCTTTCACTGCACGCACTTGGACTCTTGCATGACTATCGGGTACCTCATGGNAAAAATCTAATCAACCTAAATGAAGCAAAAGTTGTTTAAAATCACCTCAGCTCCTCCGCATTTGAGGGCCTAACACTAGTTCTGGGATCTCTATTTTTTTTAAATATTGAACTATGAGTGACACAAATGAGACTTGTTGAAACAAACAGTTTATTTTAAATCGATTTTAAGAATGTATCGAATAAATTCCAAGTGTCCCCAAGTGAAGTTCAACACTTTAGTAAAGTTGAAGTGTATTCAAACAGTATTCATGAACAGAGAAATAACATTAATTTTTCATGTGCGATCATGAGAGACACGAGTATCTACGAAGTGACAGGCTTACGTCTGTTCGCATACCTGCGGTCATAGCGATTTTCCGATTTAATTGAACGTCGTTCGAGTTTCGAACCTATTTGTGACTTTTATTCCGAACGATGAGCATAACCGGGGCACGCAATTATGCCATGGGATTGTTTATCCGTCGGCCGGTAGNCATCCTTCCCCTTGGAAGATAACAACCTGCCGGCTGTTCGCAATCCGGACTCTTAACAATCCGGAGTTTTAAACTCATTTCAAAATGTATTCCATCTACCCAGTATGGGTATATATACTCGCGATAATTCACGTTCGAAGTTGAACTCGTTCGACCGGAAGCCGACTGGATGCCACCAACGGATGCACCCCAC
>NW_017176538.1:0-969 GCF_001652005.2 Ceratina calcarata | reverse complement strand
GGAAATTGTTGTTCACAATGCTCCTCCCCATCTGCCATTTTCGGCTCTAACAATCCTTCCGGAACACCCTGTATACTTCTTAGATCTGAATGGAAAAGTAAATCATGTACGGAGTACATTAACTGGACCACATGGTACACGGATGGGAGTAAGGACGATGATGGTAATACAGGATGCGCTTGGGTTACAGGCCCCCCCACTAAGAGGATCGAATGAATACCTATGGTCTCCCAGGCTGAAATAATGGCGTTAATAAGATGCGTTGAGTATATGATCCACAATGACGTAAAAGAAGAAAGGATAGTAATATTTACAGACAGTCAAGCGGCAATTAAAGCCCTAAGCAAAATGATAACTTCAAGCCTTACACTTAAATGTAACGAGCTGTTGAATAAGCTAGCAACAAATAATAGACGCCTAGTAATCTCCTGGAGCCCAGGTCACGTTGGAATCTCAGGGAATGAGGAAGCAGACCGACTTGCCAAGGAAGCGGTAAAAAGGAAAAACCCAGGACAGGAACCCTGGGTACCCATCTCTTTTACCACCTTCGAAATGGAAATAAAAAAGTTCACTCTGAACAAATTAAGGCTGCGATGGAAACAAGTACGTGCAGGCAAGCAAAAGAAATGATACCTGAGAATTCGTTTAGTAGTGCACGAACAATATTAAAAATGACCAGAAGGGATGTTAGAATACTAACATACGTCTAACTGGACATGCCCCCCTAAATTACCACTTGACAAAAATGGGAATCACAACCACAATATCTCTCATTGGAAAGCCGCGAAGAGAGTGCTTCGATATTTACAAGGGACCTCAGATATAAAACTGACTTTTGCTCCAGACGAAAATGGATTAATCGGTTTTGCAGATGCAGTTTATGGCAACTGCCATATAGATCGAAGATCTTACATCGGATACTCATTCATATTCTCCGGAGGGTCAATTTCATGGTGTTCCAGGAAACAG
>NW_017176537.1:0-969 GCF_001652005.2 Ceratina calcarata | reverse complement strand
TATTTAAAAATGACGTCTGTACGTACATAAATCATAGTCACCTATACATATTAATATTCCACGTATCAGGAACTAGAATGAAACATGAGAGTATTAATCGTATTTCATAAAAAATAGTATTAGCATAAAAGTTGGGGCATATATTTCTGCAATGTATATAATAACCATGAAAATTCGTTGGAAATGGAAATCTGACAAATTCGATCCACCGTTTTTCCACCGCTTTGAAGTACACACGCCGTGGACACGATTTAATCCGGAAAATAGAGGAGGGGGTGGTTCGGTCGAACAGGGAAGAAAGGAGGAGAGCGCATAATAACGCGCGGAATCAAAATCGGATTCCCATGGAAACCGTGTGGCGCGTGAAATTAGTTTTCCCGTATGCCGCTCGACGGCGATCGAATAAATATTAATCGATGGACAGAGAAAAAGAGAGGCCAGACGCAGACGAAAACTTTGAAACATATATATGTATACATGTATTTGTTAATTAATCCTTAGTTCGATTGGCAGTTCCAGTTTTAAATCACTAATTCAATATGTGAAATATACTGTTTTATTAACTGTTTTTATTTTGATCGGATGTTTCATGTCCTGGCATATTAATTGAGTAAGATCTTTGATTTTCATATTTTGATTAATTGTATCATGTTTTCGGTTAATTACGTTGTGTGATCACAATCACAACATGGTATAATTGACAAAACTGTCCCAACGTAAAAAAGGATAAATGCTTATGTATTTGGTCAACAAAATACGTACTGTCATCATCAAACTGTGAATTTTCATGCAATTATACAAAATTTGCACGTATGAAAATGCATCTATTGTATAAATCTCCAAAAATACATAAAGTAAATACTTTCATATTACGAAATGATAAAAATGAAACACCTGTGTAAATCAATCGTAGTTCTTGAAATAATATTTGTAAATTAAATTTCATGTTTTCATTATATTAATTAAAAC
>NW_017176536.1:0-970 GCF_001652005.2 Ceratina calcarata | reverse complement strand
CTATTAAAATCCAGTATGTTTGTAATTCTTATTTACTACGTTCATATTATTTTTAGTTTTATCTTTTCGTTATTTATAAACATCCCTTTTTTATGTATATAATTTTATACAATAATCTGCATGTGTGTTGCATTTTTCTGTATTCGTTGATAATACAGAAAATTATCAAAAACGAGACCAAAACAAATTCCTATCTATACTGCATTGCAAACTGACGTCACTAATGCTTGTTTTGCATAAAAATCGTCAGTGCAGTCATCAGACAAAAGAGATCTCAAGGAGAAAACAAATTGTTATTGTAATGGGAAGAATCGCTCGATATTTAACAAACTAAGTAAATAAATGAAAAACAAAAAATTATCACATAGCACTGTTTTTCTATCAAATTCCAAGAACTAACGATTAACGATGTTAATGTATTAGTGCGTTTCTCTCAATTTCAACTTACTAAACTTACAAATCAATATTTTCGCGACGCGAAAATCGCAATAACCAGTATAATTTTCGATGCAAAAATAATCGTCGTTTCACGCTAAAATCGAAGGTCAATACTTAAATTCGCAGAACTGGGAGTAGTGTTTCGTACAATTTTCCTTCATTCCTGACTAAATAAACTGGATCGATTCTCTCGTTTTCATTTCTCGTGTTAATCAGTGAAAGTTTAAAAGTGACTTCTATTAGGTAAACTTGGATCAAGTTTACTTAATGAAAGTTGTTTACATCAGAAAAAGGAGTAAAAATCGTTATGGTAAACTAGCCTCAAGACGTAAATTGTTTTTTCAGCCCAGATTTTCGCAGAAATATCATTTCAAATATTGTTATTCTTGCCTTCATCCAAATAATTACATTATTCTATTTTTCTGTTCTACTTCACTTTATCTGTCGAAGGAAAGATCAGATAAAGAAGATTCAATAATCAATGGAGAGAATAATTATTAAAATTCGTTATATAAAAACAAAAACAGAAATT
>NW_017176535.1:0-970 GCF_001652005.2 Ceratina calcarata | reverse complement strand
CATTTATTATGAAACTATCATTTTACAGATATTACATGCCAAAACGATTTTTATCAATTATAGGTGAACATAAGTTCACCAGACCACAAATAATTACAACAATTTTATCAACATATTTAATCATGTCCCAACAAATAACGGATTTGAGTATGCCAAAGTTTTTTTAGTCTTTCCATAACTTTTTCAATGTGCACCCTACCTGCTGCAACACCTTTGGTTTTCAAAGTATCTTCAAATGACATCTGCTTGCTCTTTTTTGCAAATGGAGGCCTTATTAATTTTATCTTTACATCACACTCACTTTGAATTAAAAATCCCTTTTCAACCATTATTGCGTCTTCACCAGGAATCAACTTGTCCAATAGTTTACTTTGTAAAAAAATTTGTTTGTCAGATGCACGACCACCATAGCAGTTACTGCAAAAAGAAATGAGTCCTGAAGGAGTTGTTCCAATATGTTAGGGGATAGGTGGCCCCTGACGGGTCCGGATTCGAGGTACGGGACGCGGACACTATATTTTTCACTTTTAACGCATTTATTTAAATCAGTGGACTGGTACGGCAGGCCTCTTGTTCCGGGGAAGGTTTCGTCCCGGTTGTCGTCGGTCTCGTCGGCGCCGTCCGAGATCGTCCTCGCATCCTCCTTGTTGACAGGAACTTCGTAACGTCTTCGACGTCCTTGATCTCTGAAAGGTTGTAAAGGTGAATTAGAGTAAAGATTTCGTCGCACTTCGATCCCGTGCGGAATGAGTCGCCGCTTCTGGGCAGAACTCTGCGCAGTGGACTGTATGATTTTTCGATGAGTTCAGCGGCTCCACAAGCAAGTCCCTTGCTGTGAATCGGAGCAGAATCACGCTCAACGTTCGTCCCTCCACACCGCGTACAGGTAGAAGCTCGTAGCAACGAGCTTCAAGTCCTGACCTTATAGGGCGCGATGTAACTTACCGCACCAGGAAGGGCCCGAGGATGA
>NW_017176534.1:0-970 GCF_001652005.2 Ceratina calcarata | reverse complement strand
ATAATGTACATTGTTTTTTAAAATTCCTGTTATAATATAGATTCACATATATAATGTAGATTGCATAAATACAGATATAGATTTCATTTAACGGTGTATGAAATTAACAAGAAAGAATAGCCAAAAAATAATCGTCAGTAATGTTACAGTTTTTATGTGACTGGTGGAGTTAATCAATTTGGCAACTGAAAAAAGCAGTAAAGTTAAATCCAGTCTTTAAATTTTTGAGTTCTTTATTACAGAAAAAGTTAGTTATTATATATTTTTATTACAGCTTTTCCTTAAAAATGAATGTTGACAGTTCTGTTATAATATATTATTTGTGATTAATTCATCAGGAATATTATAAATAATATCTTCTTCATCAGCTGTATGTGAGGATTTGTCATTTCGATTTGTTGTCAAGTTTTTATAGTAATCATGTTTAACAGGAGGAATGTATTTTAGCAGGTTCATCATATCTCTCCATTTTTCCCTTGTCACAGTTCTACCTTTAGGATATAATAAAGGCTGATCTATATTTTTCAAACTTTGCGGTCTACCTAATACAGATTTTCTTAAATTAATGGCTTTAAATTCTGTATCTTCAATATAATCATATTTGAATTGTATGAGATGGGATTTTGACCTTTCTAACTTTATCCAGCGCATTTTAAGCCAATTTACTGGAAACCCTGTGACGGTTAGTTTTCTGTTAATGATTGATTGTTCTAAAAGTTTTGTTGAAAAAAATCTTGGTGGGTCATTTGGATTAGATGAAATGGCGCTTCCTTTTTACATTTTTTGAATATATTGTACCAATCATCTGGTGAAAAAATGTTTTGGTTTTTTTCGCACGTGACTCAAAAATGGCAAAATCTGAGTCATTGGGCAAATAGCTGTGCCCACTTACCAAAAATTTCATTTCAATTGACACAGCTCTTATTTCCGTACTTTGAACAAGTTTCAATACATTAAGACAGTTTTAATA
>NW_017176533.1:0-970 GCF_001652005.2 Ceratina calcarata | reverse complement strand
AACAATCGGTTTTTGATCAAATTTGATATGATTGAGTCATGTGTTCAGCTTTTTAAATTATGTATTGTTTTATATATTATATGTGGCATTTATTATTTCTGCAGATTCAATTTTTTTATAATTGCATAAAATCCGCAGTCTATTCATTGAGGATCTTAAAATAGCATGAAATGAAAGACGGAATTGATGAATTATTGAAGAAATATTTACTGATACTGTAGAACATATAAGCAAGCAAACTGTCATTAATTAAATGAAAAAAATATTGGAGATAAAAAGACAAGTTGAACATAAATACAGTTTCGATAATTACAGCCGGATATCAGGCGAACGTGTTTATATTCGCGTACTAGAAGTTATACGATTGGAAGCAACTTCGCTCACGGGTGGGAAATACGACTAATTTAAACGTAACATCGGATATATTATGCGTTACATCGAGTTTCATGAATATTTCATCACTCGTGTATGTATCTCCTCATCGGTCGACTACCTTTGGAATACCTATACATACCGAGGAAACACTTATCTTTGCACTTTTTATACCGGTTCGCAAGATTTTTATCTCGTCTCTTCCCACATTCATTTTCAACCACAGTTCAGATTAAAAAGATACACCCTCTGTCCGATAATAATAGCAGCAAGTGAATATTTAAACGGGAATTATTCACGAATGTAACTGTGAGTTTCGTTGTAGCTCAAATTTGCGAAGCTTTCAATCAAAATCAATGTTTCATGACATCTGTCATTTGTTTTGATACATCTTTCAATTTTTAGGTGAACCTAATTATTACGAATTATAACTATTTTTCTAATTTCGCTGATCGAATTCAATTGTTTTATTTCAGTTGAATATGAACCCATTGTATGTAAAAGTAGAATGAAAAAAGAAGAGTTTTCAAGTAAAGATCGAGTTCTTAAGGATGTATTGGCTATATAGTCAATCCCAAAAGTTTATGCACTTTAGGAA
>NW_017176532.1:239771-243869 GCF_001652005.2 Ceratina calcarata | reverse complement strand
CCATGGTCGCGTCGTCCCCACTTTCCGGCCGAGGGAAAAAATATCTCAACGCTGCTGCGAGGTCCCATAAGGCTGCCACTCTTTAGTAATTTCTCCTCGGTGACAATACTAACGTAACATTCCACGATATCTTAACAAAATGCATAGACCAAATTGTACTATACGATTTATATTGTACATGCTTTGAAATTGAATATTTATCAGAAAGAATTTCCTGAGTACGCAGGCATGATAGAAAGTCGTTTCAACAAAGGTATGGTACGAAAGGAGTTGTTAGACGAAGGCGATAAATTTTTCCGCGGTCGCTTCAGTAGATATCATGATTTCTTACCATACAATTGTGTTCAAAAATATTAAGCTACCTCACTAACACGGATTTAATGACTTTGAAAGAAATAAATGTTGATACCGATTATTTGAAAGAAATAAATGTTCTAACACAAGCAATGTAACAAAACAAGAAACATTGTAATACTTACCACTTACTTTTGTACTTGTTCATTAATATTTTTATACTAATAAATAGTTATTTTGTGTTTTATTTACGATAGTTTTTATCTTTCCTTTTCATCCTCTAGCTTCATTTCACAGCTGTTCTCCATTTTACGCAGTTCTCCATGGTATCAATTATTTCTACTGACTGAAAATATTCTATTTTATGCTACACGCGCTCGTATTCGTCAGTGTTTTTCAAAAACTATGGCTCACTTTGCATTTTGGTAAAGGAAGTTGTAGAAACACAGAATCACCTCTCGTCGGTTCTAACACTTTTTCTGGGACACCCTGTATAATCAATCACATCATACTTAAATGAATGGTTTTGATCTCTCTCCACTTTTACTTTCTTATAATGTATTTCGTATGAGAATTAGAATTGTATCGGAATAATTCCAACATTTCGACAGATTTTATTTGGATGTTTGCAAGGATAGAGAATATCTAGCTTATGCTTATAAATATTATTTATTTTAACGATATACAGGCTAAGATCGTAGAAAAGCAAATTGTGCATTAAAACGCTGCATCTTTTTAAATAAATGTTTCTTTCTGCAACATTTTTCAAAATAGTAAGGATAGACCAATAGCAGGTGTTTTAAATAGCATAAACATCACGCAGCCAATTATTAGGGCCTACATTTTTTCTTTTTACGTGCTCTACTTTTATTGTGCTTTTTGCGGAAGTGTATGCCCGCACACCAACGATCGTAAATCAACATTCACCCATTTCTAATTGGTTTACGAGATTCTCCCCCTGCTGCTTTATCAAAAATAATCATCGAGATTTGATTACTGGACGAAGAACATTCTTCATGCGTTAAGCAAAACAATTATAGTAAATGCCCCAATTTCTGTTCACGTTACAATTTTTACTCACTAGTTTAGGATCGTAATTATAAAAAAAAAGACAGTGAGTAGAAATTGTGGTGTAAACAAAAATTGGGACATTTACTATGTACGCAGTGCGAATATATAAATATTTTTGTGTTAGAAAGTATCTCACTATATGTGATTAGGATTGATCGATGTCGGTGCGGCTGACGCTAATATCTATCTTTCTTTATTGTCGGACCATAATCTCGTAATCGGCGTATGCAATCTCGGCACCGCCATACGGTATGTAGCAAACGCTGTGCGAGGGTTGGATCTTGCCGATCGTCAAGGTGCCTTCATGATGCACGCGGCCGACGAAGAGCGACTCTCCATCCTCCGTTTCACCGGCCGGAATCGCGTTGGAAGGAATGTTGTTTCCGCTCGTTGGCACCCAGGCAGGAGTACAACCACAGAGAACCTAATTAAGAAAAACATAATTTATATAATGCTTATAAGAACTAGGAAAAATTAAATGATCTTCGATCACTGGTACCTCGTATTCAGACTTCGCGTGCTCGCCACCACCCCAAGCTACATAGCAGACTGAGTGCCCTGGTTTCACTTTGCCAGGCAACATAGCACCTTCGTGATTCGCTCGGCCCACATACAACGGCTCGCCACCATCATTCCCGCCCTCGACTGCTGATGGAGGAATTATTCCGTCGGATACTTGGCACCAGCAGAACTCTCCAATGTCCCGCACTCCTTCCACGGGTGGAGCAGATGCGTTCGTGTCTAAAAAGAGATGGCAATGTTAAGCAGATGTTTCGAAATCGTTTCTTTCAGGCGACTTGCAGGCGAGCTACAAACATTTTTCCATGCTTCACATATTGATACAAGCTAAATGTCCCAATTTCTATTTGTTCACTTATTTTTCTAACATATAAAATAACTAGAGAAGAAAGTGTTTTTCATATGATTAAACATTCTCATACACGATTCCATTATGTAATACACGTTGTAAATCGCAATTGACCTGTAAAAACTGATAAAATATAGAAAATTGTTAGATTTTCGGTGTTTCATGCTACTCAGCTTATCGTTAGTCAGAGTCATGGAGACTTTCTGATTGAGTAGAAACATAAACATGAGTGAATGAAGTAGAAATACGTATATTTGAGGTGTAAAGTATATTTATGTATATTACAGAAAAAATTGCTTGTAAATGAGTTCTTGCCAGATTCATCTTATCTAAGTAAAAATTGGGACATTTACCAATGTTAATTTAATTGAAAAACACTTGAATATAATACATGTATGCAAATGATAGTATGAAGGTTTAAGGAATCATGTGTCGCATAGCATGACGCAATAATCTCGGCAGAGTTATAGTTTCGTGTAACACACGACTTTTTTACAGTTACGCATGATCGTAAGGTAGCTTCTTGGCAAGCAATTATAAGCTCTGAACCCTCAGAAAGTCGGTGAAACGACGAATGGAATTACGAAAATAGGTTTTTTAGTCATAAAAAAAACCTGCCCCTTTTGATATCGATCACCAAGCTCGATAACTTCGACTCGAAACGAAGAAGAAACAAAAAAAAATTCAACAAGCAAATTACTTTGAAAACTGGGAGTTCGATTGGACGGGAAGAGTACGTTTTGAAGTTTCCATTTGCCGGTCGCGCCCCAACCAGTGCGCACGCCCACGTAGCTCACGCCGATCGGCTTAGGATCCTGCCAATCCATGATCGTGGAACCGTTAAGACCGCCGGCCCTGACCGTGATGTGGCCATCGAGCCAGCAGATCGCAAACTTCCTCGTTTCGTTTTCGCTCAACAGATTCGGCGTGTCCACGCGCACCTGTCAGAATCACATCTTCATAAACCCGAACGAGACGATCCTTCGTCTTCCCGAAACACGACTCTCGTTTCCTTTAATTCTTTCTTCATTGTATTTATTAAGGTAGTTTTTCCCATACAATATTAATCGGAATGAGGTATAAAAATAAACAGCTATAAATACAAGACCTTTTCTGAAATGGAGATATAAGTTCATATACATATTAAGAACAGAGTCAAGAAAGCAGACGTGGTCGTGGATCAGGTATGGGCAGAGAATTTTACTTTATAGAGTGGAGCTATTTGGATGGTTTGAAGTAAGAGAAATACAAGTAAAATATATTAGATGGTGTTTGGAATTAAAAGGAAGTACGTAATGCATTGCAAGAAACTAATACGGACATGGATGAAGGATGTTAACTCTTAAGGAATAAATGGAGTAAGAAATTGAGTAACAATCTATTGAAGGCAAACCTACGAGAAAAGATGGAAGAGCTTGAAGAAGCAAGAGGTGGGAAAGAGAGGCTAGAGTACATGAGAAGTAAATAAACACATTATATGGTATACAATACCGGACAGGGGCGGAGGACACTAAGCGGCCGCGTGGGGTCCTGGGTAGCCAAGGGGTCCCGGAGGAGCCCGGAGGTCTAAAAATATCTTCATTGAAGATTTTAGAAATGACCGAAAAGGTTCAAAGAACGCTCCGTAAAATAATCAAACAAATCTAAAAACAAAATGTTAAATTTATGACCTCTAAATTGTACTTTTTAACTGATTATTTCAGTAAATGTTTAATAGTGACGCGAAATAGAACAACATACTTTAATAATATTTTTTGTACAAGTAAGTTTTCAGAGTTTTGCTAATAACGGAATAAAAATTAAGAGGCTCTCAAAATGTTTAAATTAAAAAGTTTTCTAATCAATAATCCAAGGAAAGATAAGTT
>NW_017176532.1:225603-237922 GCF_001652005.2 Ceratina calcarata | reverse complement strand
CTTAAGATTTTTCATCGATCTGCGCCGAATTTTGTAAACTTTACTATTCCTTTATCTAATGCGTCAGGAAAAAAATCGTTTTCTGGTTTAAAGCGTGTAAAAAATTATTTAAGGAGTACTATGGGAGACGAAAGATTAAATAATATGGGTATTTTATATACAGGGTGTCCCAAAACTAGAGTAAGGTATTGAAATAGGAGGCTCCTGATATCTTTAAAACATTTTCCATAGCGAAGAAGTTGTGCAAGGCGTGGTTGAGGAGTTATTGACAAAAAAAAACCCGATCATCCGGATTCGGATGCCTAGGTCTTTGACGCGTGAACGAGCGCTCCGCTTAATACGAAGCGTTTTAAGAAAATGACGAATAATAATCTGCATGAATAACAATGCAAGGAAATTAATAGTAATTAATGCATTTAATCGTCATTCAAATGGAATGAATGGAGAAAGGTCGGGCGTCCGGATCCGAGCCAATGCTCCCGACCCGGAGCTCGCGCCAACCGAGCGCTCTGATTGATCGGGCTTTTTTGTTAATAATTCCTTAACCACGCCTCGGACAACTTTTTCGCTAAAGAAAATGTTGTTTTAAATTATATCAGGAACCTCCCATTTCGATATCTAGCTTTGAACACCCTGTATAGAGAAAGAAATTTTAAGCCGAATTGACACTGTCAAAATAATTAATCAATTTGCAATAAATAAAGCAAGACGGAAATTCATATAAAAAAATATGTAAAATGTATGTTTTTTAATAAATATAATGTTTTATGCTTTTCCTTTTTATTTGTAACATAATGAGACTTTCCTCCTTTTTTTGTTTGGAGGAGGGGGAGAGGGGCCGAAATTTTTACCGCTTAGGGTCCCCACTGGTCTTAACCCGCTGCGGGTACCGCAGTATCTCGTAAATGAGTTGAGGGGTAATACTGAAAACTAATACCGAGAGTCAGGTATAGTAGTAAGGAACCACGTAATAGATACTGGATAGACAAGATGGTGAAAAAAGGTAGTATATGTGAAAGAGAATGGGGATTGCGACGATTTAGTGAGAGGGCAGTACTCTATTATGGAAATATTAGAGGGAATTGGGGAGGAATATGTGTTAAATTGAATAACAATGATAGATAAGATATTAAAAGGAAAAGAAGGATCATGAAAATAATATGAATTATATATATATTTAGATTTCAAACAAACAGAAAAATTAAAAAGTGATTGTATACCTACTGATAAGAAAGATAAAGCATGTATTTGCTTATTTTGTTTCGTCTTATGTTTAGCTTATTTTGTCCACATTTAATTGAAATAAGGTAAGTCTTAGAGAAACGTAAAGTCTATAGGTAATGAGGTATGAAATGAATCGTTAGTATGTGAAGGTGTGGAGAAATGAAAAATTAAGTATTTTCAAGGTGCAACCAAAGTCTTATTCTTTAGCCAATAAAGGTACAATTATAATGAATACTACTACAAGACTTTTTCTGCATTATAAATAAAAGATATGAATTTTGGTTATTATACCGGGTAATATTTTTTCATCTCTGTTTTCGTGAAAATCGGCTCTAAAGTTTGTTCAACCTGTAAACGATTTAGTACAAGTTGCTTGTCGTGTATTCCATTGCTCTAGTAGTCTCTGTCCGGGACAGTGTTTACAAACATTGACAACGACGGAAAAACATTTACACATTTCGGTTAACAATAAGAGTCATAGTTTATTAGACTCCGTAATAGTTCGCTTCTTCTCATTTACCTTCGTCTGATTAAGTCATCGTTAAGCTATGGTAACATATTCCAATCGGAAGTATGTTGATATACTTATTGCTTGCTTTAGGAGCTTGCAATGGTGTATTGCAGTGCTGCAAATATAAATCGTTTACAAGTTTTCTTTTTTTAACGTAGAATCATTCCCTGCTCGGTTGTATTACGATTTCCGGCCCACCCTGTATTATGCTATAAAACGAAGAAATAAATATTTTCAAAGAAAATTATACTCTCGTATATCTATACCGGCTAGCTAAAGCTGAACGTTGTCACATTTATCGAACTTCTCATAGTCGGCGAGAAAAATGATAAAATCAAATGGTATAACATTTAGAATAGTATTACTCCGTAAATAAATGGTTAATAATCTAAAAAGAATCGATGGGTTTTATTATAGTCTAGACTAGTTGCGTCACATTTTTGAAATATTTATTATTACTCGATCAATTGCATAGCCGAAGAATAGTATATTATGCAAGAAGGGAGTAAAGTCGCCCATTATTCCCGCGGGTGGGTTTCCCCACAGGAAATAATTGACTTTACTCTCGTGTTGCATATAGTATTTTATTTATGACTGAACTGTAAAGCCACTTTATTTAAAACTAGGTTAGTAACTGAATTCTAAACATTTTCTAAAATTTTCTGAGTTTTTTTAACCCTTTCGTGTCGGCATTCCAGTTCGCCAAAGTGCCGTCACCGAACGGAATTTCCGTGGATGACCGTGTGGATGCCGGATATATCCGGCGCTCGTACGCACAGATCGTCGCGCGGATGCCGGATATATCCGGCGCTCGAAACGAAAGGGTTAATTTAAAAGGATTTTTTTCCCCGTTTACGATGATCAAAGTATATGAGGAAGAGGGGAACTACTTTACATATGCGAGACTAAACTTTTACTCCCGCATTTACGGGAATAAAGACTTCTCGCCCCGCTTATGGTGTATAAGGCAAAAATAAGCGATTTTAGTCCCGCTTTTCACGGAGAAAAGTGGCTTTTTCAGTTCAGCCGTGAATAAAGATATTTTTCTCGTGCTGATGCCATTACTCCAATGTTAAACTCTGATGAAATTTGTGAATTTTGACTGAAATATGAAGAGATGGTCAATCGATGTACGATTTTTATATTTTCATACAAAATTTCAAACAATTTTTAATACTTCTCATGCAGGCAACAACTACCTAAATTTGGAATATCTGATATTTATTTTTTTGATACAGAAAAAGAAAGAATTAAAGAAAAGTGTCATCGGGTTCGGTAGATCTCGAACCTTATCTGGTTGTTTGCGATCGTATCTGATTACGGACGCTTTGTTCTCCCATCCGCCGAGAATGATTTCGTACATTGGGCTCGATTCGCCTTTTTTGCTGGACAGGGCGACGTGCGCGTTGCTCTTAGCTCTCACATCGATAACCACCGCGCCGCTTCTCACGTTGGAAAAATTGTACACTAATTCGTTCCGCGTCGACAAGCGACCGCGTCCTTATAAGAATCAAAGTTTACAGTTTAGCTTGCCCACAATTTAAAAAAACTATCGAGCCTGTCAACAAGGTTTTGCCTTATAAGCCTGAACAGTGAATATTTGTCGTCACGTTCTAGCAAGACGCAAGCGTGACTGCGCGTGATCTATGATTCGTGCGCATCGCGTGCAATGGTAGGGTAGCTCTCATTTATTCTTGGAAATTTTTTGACATTGTCACAATTAATAAGAAAATAATCTGGGAGAAGTTTGAATTCAATTGGACAACAGGAATGCGTGCCCTCAAACCTTTAAATATTAAAATAATGAATAAATACTCATAAAATCAGTAATTTTCGATTATCTTATAAACCGTCAATTATATTAAAAAAACCTGTCGGATTATGAGAAATACAAAGTTGGGCACTTAAAATAGACCACCTGAATAACTTGGTTCCTCTGTTGGTGACAGGAAAAAATACATACGGCCAAAATTATTTGGTATCGAGGGGCTGATCATCTGGTGTTACTAGTTTTCTGATAAGTGGAGGCGCCTAGGAGATATGAAGGTCATTCCTGTTTTTTTAAATGGAACGGTATGTTTTTACTTACATTCTGATAGGATATTTCAAGACGAAAACAACGACCTATTGGAAAGGTCATTCGTGGTTTGAATTAAGCCAATTGTGATGGAAAATAGTTTACTTTGAGGGAATGGTCAAACACCGTTGATTTATTTATTTAACAGTAATGCACCACTAATACAAGTGTTCAAAATGTATAATATGTGTTCACGCTGTACAATTCATCTGTACATACTATAGTCGTTTATCAGAACCTCTGACGAGCGAAGTGTATTTTAAGATCCCGAAATGCGTTATTAAATATTGGAGAAAGTAAATATGGTTTTTGTTTATGGCGGATGTCGCCAAACTGTAAGAGACTGTAACAAACAGTAGCACTTATGGATTTTTTCCTGTGGGGAAAATTAAAACACCAGGTGTACAATGAAATACTATCAACCAAACCAAAGAATGTATAAGAAGAGCTTATGCCGCGATAAACCGAACTGTAATTCAACATGCCATATTATCCGTCAAATGACGCTTCAGAGCATGCAACAGTATTCAAGGTCACCATTTTGAACACTTGTATTAGTGGTGCATTACTGTTAAATAAATAAATCAACGGTGTTTGACCATTCCCTCAAAGTAAACTATTTTCCATCACAATTGGCTTAATTCAAACCACGAATGACCGTTCCAATAGGTCGTTGTTTTCAGAAAACAACGACCTATTGGAAAGGTCATTCGTGGTTTGAATTAAGCCAATTGTGATGGAAAATAGTTTACTTTGAGGGAATGGTCAAACACCGTTGATTTATTTATTTAACAGTAATGCACCACTAATACAAGTGTTCAAAATGTATAATATGTGTTCACGCTGTACAATTCATCTGTACATACTATAGTCGTTTATCAGAACCTCTGACGAGCGAAGTGTATTTTAAGATCCCGAAATGCGTTATTAAATATTGGAGAAAGTAAATATGGTTTTTGTTTATGGCGGATGTCGCCAAACTGTAAGAGACTGTAACAAACAGTAGCACTTATGGATTTTTTCCTGTGGGGAAAATTAAAACACCAGGTGTACAATGAAATACTATCAACCAAACCAAAGAATGTATAAGAAGAGCTTATGCCGCGATAAACCGAACTGTAATTCAACATGCCATATTATCCGTCAAATGACGCTTCAGAGCATGCAACAGTATTCAAGGTCACCATTTTGAACACTTGTATTAGTGGTGCATTACTGTTAAATAAATAAATCAACGGTGTTTGACCATTCCCTCAAAGTAAACTATTTTCCATCACAATTGGCTTAATTCAAACCACGAATGACCGTTCCAATAGGTCGTTGTTTTCATCTTGAAATATTCTATCAGGATGTAAGTAAAAAACATACCGTTCCATTTAAAAAAACAGGAATGACCTTCATATCTCCTAGGCGCCTCCACTTATCAGAAAACTAGTAATACCAGATGATCAACCCCTCGATACCAAATAATTTTGGCCGTATGTATTTTTTCCTGTTACCAATAGGAGCGAAGTTATTCAGGTGGTCTGTTTTAAGTGCCCCACCTTGTAGATCTAGACAAGGCGTAAAGTTACTGTTGTGTTATCTTATTTCGCCTGTTGGACGAATTTCGAAAAAAAAAGAAAAACAGCGAGGAAAAAATCCTTTTTCCATTTTAAAAAAAATTGCGTTTGTTTCATTCATTTGTGAAAGACTACAAAAGATGTATGTCATTCGTTTTCGATTCGTGTTTCGACTATATTTTGAAAATACAAAAGTTATTAAAAAAAGATCGATTATCTCCGTAAATTATTTTATTATTAATTTATTTACACGTTACGTGTAACGGAAAATAGAAGATCGAATGGAAAAATGAATTAGTTTAATCCCTCTGTATGCTATATTATTTATTACTCACAGTTTATTTATTACTTCTAACTATTTCCTAGAACTTGCACTTTCAGTCCAAGTGGCGGGATTCAACTCATGGATTATAACAAATTATTTACTACAAACGAGAAACATAAAAATTACAGATTGCAACCGACTACCGGTGAAATGTTGGCTGCAAGTTAATATCCGTGAATAAAGAAAAGTTCAAGATAAAAAATGTAATAAACACATTATTTTCCATTCAATTTCCTATTTCCCATTATACGTAACTTGTAAATAAATTAATAGTTCAGTGGGATCGAAAATGAATGAAATACATCTTTTATAGTCTTTACGGATCACAAATGAACAAGAGGAACTTACATATTTTAAATTAGAGAAGAATTTGTTTTTCGCTCTTTTTTCATTTTTTTTTTCAAAATTTGTTTATCGGACAAAAAAGATGACAGAACATAAAATATGTTCCTTGACATCTAAATCTACATTTCACGATCTGACATGTTTTTATCTTCTAAATTTATTCATTATTCTAATGTTCAAAGGGGATATATTTTCCTGTCATCCGATTGAACTCAAATTTTGAACATATTACTATTTTATTAATTGACAATTTTGGGAGGTGCCGCAAAAAAAATAACAGTCTATCGTTCAATCAAATAAATAGCTGCTAGTGACTGGCTAAGAATAAACGAGTTAGGATCAAACATCTCAAGCAAACAAGCTACAGTCTAAAAGGGTACGAATGCAAATATTATTTCTCGGCTTCGTATACTTTACGTACAACGACCGTGATCATGACCAGCTACGCATATAGCTGCACGGACGACGCATTAGTTGTTCCCATCCGAAATCATATGATTAACAAATTAACATATTATAATTGGGCTCTTAATAATATTGCTACTTTTTGTATCTAGATAAAATTGCGTTTGCATAGCAAAGAGGAAGTGGAAACAACTTTACCTTCGATCATCCATTCTCCGGACGCGCCCCAACCGGTGCACACTCCGAAGTAACCAACACCGAACGGTTCCGGATCGGCATACGTGAGAAATGAGCTTGGGTCTCCTTCTTTGCCTACTGATATAGCTCCATCGTGCCATCTGAGACAATTAACATAGTAACAGACGATTTATACATACATATATGAACAAATTGGGGAATGAAATGAGAGCAGGAAGGTACTGGGAAAACGAAAAGAAAAAAAAGTGGAAGATGTGGGTGGGGTACAGAAAATTGGATTCATGTGCTGGGAGAGTGTGTAACGCAGATAGAAGACAGAGAAACGAGAGGAGTAGATGAGAGAGTGACTGATATATTGGATGGAAAAGGTGAGGGGATAGAGTGGATGAAGGACTGAATAAGAATTGGGAATGGAAAAAAACAGCAGCAGTAGAAAGACATAAATGAGAAGATAGATCAAGAGATAGAGTAGAATACAGAGCATAACACCGGAAAGGAGGTTCAAAATGTATGAGAGAGTAAGGGGAGTGAGAGAGAGAGAGACAGAGAGATATTAGGAAACGAATAAAGATGAGAGGCAGAGAGAAGGAGAGATGTGTACAAGGTAACATGTATAATGTTTGACATAAGGAGGAAGACGGGAATAAAAGAAGGCAAGAAAGAGAGAGAGAGAGAGAGAGAGAGAGAGAGAGAGATCGACGGAAGTATTAGAAGTAAAAGTAAATACGTAGGGACGACTGTAAAGGATTGAATTAAGACAGATTAAGATACTGTAAGATAAATATAAGAATACAGAATCATCAAAAAAGAGATAGTTTCTGTTTAGCAATTAAGCTGACCTAATCCAGAATCCACGAAATTCATCAGCGCTCAGAATGCCAGGTGTATCTACCTCAGCGACATCAGGCTTCGTTCTATTTTTACGTATTACAGACTTGCTGTTGCTCCAACCACCGATAAACACCTGCGATTTTTATCAGATTATTATATTTCTTCGACGTAATATATTGTGGCTCTCTTTTCTTGATTCTTACTTCGTACATAGTTTCTCCTTCGTGAGGGCCTGTCGTAAGTGCTATGTGAGCATCGTGAGGGGCTTTGATCCGAAATTGCAGCTGGCCACTCGCACAGGGATAGAACTGATATTCTAATTTATCTTCGGTGGAGAGTGCTGAAACCAGAGAAAGGGATTCCTTTCAACGGAGAAAACAACGACGCCTAGACGTCTGGGCGCCAGGATAAAAGTAGGTCGATGTAGGACTTGCATCGATCAATACAACGTGCACACGATAAATAATCTAAATCGCGTCACAATCCTGAATCTTTTCAAACGATCCCGACACAATTTTTCTTCGCTTTTTTTCATTTACCTGGAAGTTCTAGTAAAGACAACAACTCGAATCCGAAGTCTGCGAAAATAATTATTAGTATGAATGTTTGTATGAAATGATTCCGCAATGACACGGAAGGCATGCACATTTTAAGTTTATCGATGTCCATCACCGTTGATATTAATCAATCACAGTTTCATTGATTCCTACTTAAATTCAAGCATTCGAAACTTGTCAAGATTAAATTAGAGAGAAACTCGTTAACCATAAATTACGAACACTTAATGAAGATGATCGCGTTCAGTCATATTCGAGATATCTATCTTCTTTTATTTTATTTTGATTTTATGCTATCGTATTATGATCCACGTACGAAATGACTGCCATTGCGTCTACCTACTGTCGATCGAAATATTTTCTGTACGTAGATTTTGTTGAACGAACGTAACGCTTATAAATAGTAGCTGTGTCATGAAGGCCAGGCTCGTTGCTGACATCATTGGGTCATCGTCAATGAACGAGAAATCGTCAGTAATTCCAGGCTCATCAATTCTTATGAGCCACGCATCGCAGGCCATTCACATTCCATTTTTGCACAGCAATTTATATCCCCCATAAATCAAATTATACAATGCTCACGCAATTGATCGTACACCTCTTAAAACAGAACTTATTTAATATTGGAGCAAACAACACAATTTTCTGCGTAATGCTAGGAAACTTCACTATAGTGGATGACGAATTAACGTATCGCTATTGACACAGTTAACTTAGCGACAGACACCCTAAATCTATCTAACAAGAAACATTCTTATTCATCTTCCTCTATTTCTGGTTACTCATATTATCAATATTTCTGTTCCTACCGTGTTTTGACTATTGGGCAACGATTAGTCATACCAACTACTTATAAGCATAACCAAATTGTACAAAATCAATAGATTTCTAGAGTACGTGCTGGCGTGAACAGTTATACCATCTACTAAGGGCCTACAGTTTTAACTTTAAAGTTGTTGTCAAATTCAATTACTATGTCATGTGCAAAACCTTGTTCAACACTTTTATTGGTCGGAATCGGGAAGAAAAATATAAATGTCGCGTTTCTTAACTTTTTAATTAGGGCTTCTAATAAGCGTTTGTAGATTTAAGTAAGTTATATGCATGTACGAATTTTCATCACATTCGGAGAAAGCACAAAGAAGTAGGACACATAAAAACAAAATTCCTCAGTTGTAAATCACAATCGTGAAAAACTGCGATGTATAATATTTTTATTTGTTCATAGCTGATAGCAACACTAACAGATTTCAATTAAACTTTGGACATGTATAACTTACTATATAGAGGCTGTATATATATGTATATAATCTATAGTTTTCGAATACTTTTCTGAGTCACTCATTGTACGTATTTATAATAAATGTATCATGACTACTACCTATATTGTTGGATCATTTTCAAATTTTACAGACAATCTTGAGTCTTGCCCCTTACTATAGATGCCAAATTGTTTTAAACAAATTAGTTTAATATGCATTATTTCGTTTATTAATGTTTGCAAATGTAAGCTCCGAATACTTTCGTGAGCCACTGTATGTATGTATGTATGTAAGTAACGGCTCACTGGATTCCGGACCTGGGATGGGATAATTTTTCCCTCGGCCGGAAAGTGGGGACGACGCGACCATGATGGGGACTGGTACCTGACGGGGGTATGCTAGGCATAGTCAGCGAAGGCGCATGAAGAGAATAGTAGTGGGGATCGAAATACGGGCGAAATACGGGCGAAATACGGGCGAAAAAGAGGGGAAGCGAGCCGTGCGGGAAAAATTATCCCATCCCTGATTCCGGATTCGTCTCGCACACATACATAAGAACTGTTACATGTTCTCTCTCTCTCTCTCTCTCTCTCCATAATGCCTTTCATGCGTCACTGTTAGCTGGAGCGTTGGAGCTACCTGAGTATCTTCTATGTGTGCATACGAAGTGGGTCCGGAATCCCTTGAGTTACCAGTACATCTATAAACGGGGTGTTCCAAATTTTTATTAGAGGCTTTAATAAAAGAGTTAAAAATACGATGTTCATTTTTTCCTTTACAAATCCGATTAATAACAATTTTGAACAAATTTTTTTACCCATTATACAGTAAATTAAGTCTCTTAGCATCCCACGGAAAATTATGTTGTTTGCTTCAATACTAACAAAGTTATTCTGTTTTAAAAGGTGTTTGATCAGTTGCGTGAGTCACTGTAATTAACATGTTTGAATAAATTATCGAAGAATCTCACATCGATCGAGAATGGCAGGAAGGTTTCTTGAGCTGATGTTATTGATATTTCTCGCAAACATGCATACGTACGATTGGAACTGTTTGACGTGGCAAACTTTCATCAGAGATTAGGTCGAACAGTCACGGTAGTGCATGAATTACACATTAGACAATAGGGTATCAATGAGTCATGCGGTAATTTAAGCCGTGCAAGACGAATTGATTAAACTGGACAGTGTGCCGAAGGGGACGGTGCTACGTTCGCAATTAACATAACAATACGAAAATTAGAGGCATCGAGTCAATTTTCATTGCGCAATAATGACTGTCAGACAGTTTCGCCGTACATAATGTATTCCACAGCTTCTAACAATCCTCTCGAATATTCTCGGATCAACTTAAGTCCGTCCGTTGTATTAATTATAATCCTGTTTTTATTTCACGCTGTTCAAATAGCGCGTTGCGTCATGTTATTCGAATAGACTAAAAAATACGCAATCAGTGCTCGTTAATTAATCGGAAGGCTGCATCGTTTAGTTTCCTAGTCGCGTATTGCTGTCGTTGACCTCGCCTGGCAACTCTCTTTTGCCAGCAAAGTGGATCACGATGTCCAGCAAGAAAAATGTACGGACAAGCAAAATACGCAGTAAACTCCGATAACAAGCCGTCCGGTTTAAACAGAAAAAATATTACATTATGATTTTGTATGCATAAACATTTTGTTTGGTTAACACAAGAATCCTATGTAAGAAAATCTCGCGAAGGTTGCGAAACAATCTGGAAGTCGTCATTACGCAAGGAATCTTGCTGTGACGCAGTGGCCCGGAATTCGGGATGATGAAAACAGACAGAGATAACATAGAACATTTTTTCAGAAACGAAACAATTCACAGTTATCATAGCGTGAATATGTTAGTCCGAATTTACAATGTTTGGGGCAATTTTCTTTCTAGCAAGGTCGACAGAATGTTTCTGTAAACTCGTTTGGTACTTCTACTCATTTTCTTGTTAGGAGAAAGCCGGCCGGCCGGCTTGTCAAACTGGCACCTTCACACTGATACAGATTATATTTAGCTGTTTAAAAAAGACACCGTACATCATCCAAGTGATCATAAAAGGCTGTCGAGTAAACACGTTTTTAAACATTTTTCAAGCCATGAACATTCTTGCCGGGCCATCCATTCGTTATTTTACTTTATCTATAGATGTAAATTCCTATTAACTAACTGAAAGTATGAACGGATCATAATACGTAATAAACGATATGAAGTAATAGGAAGATTACAATTCCAATTACGTTCAGCCTTGGATTGGATAAGTATTCGATATTCAAATCGACAAATAAATATAGACGTGATTCTTTAAAAGTCACGCGAAATACTTTCACTTTTCGAGTTCTATCTTATTCACTAGAACCTTATTTATGGTGTCTGTCTGATTGCATAAAGTCTGTCGTCGAATTACTATGAAATTCGATACGGAAAAATGCCATACGTGATTTGTCTCGCAAAATCCATAAAGATCAAAGGTGAATAAGTAACAATGATTGGTATTAAAAATATACTCACAAATAGCCATGATCCTCCTCTAGTAGTAAATCACAAGAAAGGAGAATAGACGTAAGATGCACGAAACAAGCAGCACACTCCCTACGACAGCAGAATTCGTACTGCGCGTACTGACACTGACTCTGGCGGCTTTGACTCTCACTCTAGTCTGACTCTGCGCTCTGCGCTTTGCGATGCGATCAAGTTCGTTTTGACGCTTTACAACGATTCCTTCACGCATGCGTATTCTCCTTTAACGCTAGTATGCAATTTGCGAACGATAATTAAAACTGAGGACGAAAACCGAATGAGTCATGAATTATTGATGTGCATACATTTATCTTTAAACAAGAAATGTCGAAATTCTTTTTATGACTTTTAGACTATATCTATATTTCTAGAAACCATAGCAGATCTAGAAAAACTTGATATTTCGTTTTATCAAGCGATAAATTGGTTAAAATACCATTGATCTACTGTTTTCATTAATAACTTTTTTAATAATGATTGGCGAAAAAAGTAAA
>NW_017176532.1:222067-223284 GCF_001652005.2 Ceratina calcarata | reverse complement strand
GATCATATTCTGTATAATTATAATACCAATAACAATTGAGTCGGTTATGAGATCATAGGAGTTAAAGTTAGCCTATTACACTGTTCCTTCTTTACTGTAGTGCAGTGCAGACATGTCCAACTCATTTCTCCCTACTCCAATAACTTTCCCCATCTCGTGCCATAGTCATAGTAACACAGCGGACCAGAAAAGAATGCGCTCACACTATTTAACGCATCCCCACCTAGGCTTCCGCTGAAGGTCGCGTCGCGTGCGCGACACCTTTCTTTGGTTATGCCTGCTGCGCCTGCTGTAGTGGATTAGAGATTGGCAAGAGGCGAAGTGCGGTTGAAACCGAGGGGGGAGGATCGTTAGCCATCTTAGGATTCCGTTTTATGAGGGAAATACAAAGCCCGCGCAGGAACGTGTTTTACTCATACAGAACAAATAGAAAGTAATTCCTGCAGCGAAATGCCCATGTGCCGGGTAAAGAACTGCGGTTGAAGTTAAAGGTAATAATATTAAAAAAATGACATTCCACAAATAAGTGGTTTTTTAACATGCACAAATTCGATAAAAATTGTTACGAAGAACTGTGTGAACCTAATATATTAATGTATATGCCACCATACACATTCAGCTAAAACTATATTGAACTTCTTTTTGTATCCATTAGAACTCATAATGGAGGAAATAATAGTCCTACTTATCGTCAGTTTAAAGTGATGAAGAAAAAAATTCTGATACAGATGGAATTAAGAAAAGGGGATTCGGGTAATTGCCTTGTTCTTGATTATATCAATATATTACACATTTTTTCTGTCCAAACAATTATATCCTCAATTAATATTAAAAATGGGTCTATGAAAACATCGAGACTTTTGGACCATGATGATAACGAGGTAGAAACTGTGAACACTGCAAATGATTCATTAGATTCGTATGAAGCATTACAAATCCCTCAGTTATCTATATATAATTGTCTACGAAGGAGGTAAGGGCATTAAATAATGTGATAAATTGTGGAACTTGTTTACAAGCATTAAAAAAGGTAAATGCAAAAGTTCTATGTTAATAGACTTGAAAAGTAGAGGTCTCACATATCCGTTAGATGTTATTAATATATATACATACATACATATATTCAGAGCCATTATTCAAAAATATTTAAAAATTAGAATAAGCTTCATACATACGAAATCAGTAAATAAAAGTGAAAGCGTGCGATCAGTGCACGT
>NW_017176532.1:180092-220436 GCF_001652005.2 Ceratina calcarata | reverse complement strand
TCCGATTTATATCTGCATTTCATTAACGTTTTATTTTATCTAATCTTATTTTATGTAATCCTTATTCATTTATTTAAACGAATACCTATGAAAATAAACAGCCACACCAGTTTTTGTTGCCAGTAGCAACTCTTTTTTAGTCTTTGGCGGCTGCTCGTTCGATTCTATCTCAAACGCGGGTACCACGAAGACTATTCCAGTCTTCGGCGGTCTCCCGCGGATGTAGTGCATGAAACCGGAAGCCAATCTTTCGCTAGGCAATAATTCTATATCCGTCACAAGGACTCGAGTAGTGTTAGCCAAGGTGCGAGCTACGTTCCTCGCTACGTTTATGGGATAGGCCATGTCCCTCTGTCTTCTTTCTGTCTCGCGATCGCCCCTTTGAAGATCGGACGCCGCGCAGTCCCCCTGAGAACGTTGCGGTTGACCCAAAGCTGGCGGACGGCCGGCTGGGAAAATCAAATGAACCGCGACCTGCAGAATCGACAGATTATATTATTTTAATTGTATCAATTATTTCCAACTTCATTTATCCAAATTAACAGGACACCTTGTACATTTCAGGCTCGCATCGACATGCCCGGTCCAAGAGAGCAACAGCTATCCCGGCGTCCAAGCCGGGGGTGAAAATGGCTAGGGTCAAAGGTCCTTCCCATCTCTGAGCTAGTTCCAAGATACCGTACGCTTGATCAGCCGTGGCATGAGTACACAGGGTCACCTGTAACAAAATTAATTTTAATATAAATGTCAATCGCGCGTCTCATGTTAAGGATGTATTGGCTATACAGTCAATCCCAAAAGTTTATGCACTTTAGAAACGCATTTTTTAAAAGAAAATCAGACGTCGGAAGACAATAATAAACTCTTGGGATTGATTTGTATAGCCAATACATCCTTAAGAACTTACCTGCGGAAGTTTGTCCTGTTCCTCGGCTCCCCGCAGAATGAACGGTAATACCCTGTAGGGACTCTTCTCTCCAATTTCCGGGCTCCAGGTGATCTTGGAGGCCGGATAGGAGAGGACGTCCGGCAGCCCGTAGTGCCAGGTACAATGGCTCTTGTTTCTCGGCTGTAAACCGGCCATGTGCATGCCCGCAGAAAAAACGAACGCCTCCGGCTGTCCATCTTGCTGAGGACTCGGCTGAGTTCTCTTTATTAAGGCGTCCGTGTCACTGATTATGAGAATTGGGAAATAAACAACGACTTGGTTGATTAAAAATCGCACAATCAGAATCGTGAAGAGAATCAGAATCGAAGATATGAGGAACCTCCGACTGGACCAACGCATTTTCTGTTTTCCATATTAGTAAATGAATTCGAGTAAACTCCGAACGATGATTTCTGTACAAATCGTATAATATTAGTCATCAACTTGAGATGTTAAACGATGTGTCAATTAGTTAACCAACTGATTATTTTCACATGATTGAGATAACATGAACCAGCAGATTATTAATTGTCTTTTTTATTTATATAAGAATCAGTATCGTGCGCACGAGATTAAATGAAGTTTACCTAAATTACTCGCATTGCCGTGCATTTGTCCGCAACGGACTGACAAAACTCACCCATTTTGGATCGATACGGCGCATGGGTGAACCACCCCCGACACAGATTTTAAACGTACTCCACTTGTCAGAACGTGAAAGAGCTCAAATAATCAAATGATATTTCCTCAGCTTCACGTTTTTAAATGATTAAGTCTCAGTATCTAAATGCACGAGTCACTGGGGTCAGTTGATTGATTTCTGAAACACGCTATTGCTATGATTTTCTCTCCTTTATGATTTTACCTATTATCGCCCTTTATCTTGTTTGTTATTAACTCGCATTATACCGTGGGATATCCTTGCGATTGAACCGAAGGCTGCGTGCTAATTTTAGCACTGTCCGATGGAAAATCGTTTACACCACACCTTCGGGTTCGGCGTTAACACGCGATGCGCCGAATCTATGAGAATTCAATCTTACACTTGCCAGTAGCTTCCAACAATTTGTTCGAACCGCCACACGGAAATGGATCGTTCACACTTTAAAGAAGAATTCTTTTAATTATGATCATCGTGTTTCCTTCGATCTCGCGATGTGTATGTGCACTGTACTTAATTACAAAGAACCATCGAGTGCCGATCAACACGTGTTGAATCAAATTCGAATTTCGTCACCCCATTCTGTGTACAATGAAATAGTTATTAGAATGCTTCCAAGAACAAGCCGATTGTGAGGAGAAAAAGAAATCGCCTCCTAGATAAAAGATTGAGACATTTAAATATAAATAAACTTGAAAGTTGTTGGCTAGCTATTTTTAATATGTCGAGGAACAGATTACATTGAACGTAAGGGGAATTATCGCGATCATGGTCAGTTCATAGCCGACTCTGACCCCCCGAACCCGATGGACGTACCCCTGTTCCCAGCCCCGCCGACCGCCCTCGGTGCCGTAACGTCGACATCGGCGGTCAGCGTCAGTGACGCGATAGACCTCGCGAAACTGACACCTGTTTCATTATCCACGATCGCGTGTAATCGTGAAGGGAAGAATGTCCGAGCGAGAACCGGTCGTCCGTCGCAGAGGGTGCGGCGATGCTCTATACGGAAGAACCTAGTGTACCCGAAATTTAAGGGTACCGGGAGAACCCACCGGGTTCCTCAGAGCCGCCGTCGGATCACAGAACTTCGTATAAGAATGACGGAACAGCCGAGAAACGAGAGCGACGATGACGAAGACGTCGTCTATGCGATCGGTACATCTTTCATTTTATAGAGTACCTAAAAAAAAAAATTATAGACAACATATTTTCCACGCGTGTTTGAAAAATAATATCTTTTCTTATGAGTCTGATGACAACCTACGTGTCTATTTCCCGGTTAATTAATAATAACGCATTAAGAATGAAATCGATAAAGTGCAAAGGAAAACTATAAGGCGATATAAGAGAGAATGTATAATGTAATGTAAAACTATAGATAAAGCTGTATGGAAACAAACTTTTTCAAGTAATGTAATCAGTTGACGAATATCGAACCGGAATGAAAATGCCGTTTCATTTAAGAACAAGAATTACTATCTGACTAATTCTTTTTCAGACACGCCTACGACAGTCTCGGAAGATATTTCGCCGGACTACAAACCGACGGTGATCAATTTCAACGAAAAGGCAACGAGATCCGTGACGGTGCAAACGACAGTCGGTTTGCCATTACGATTAAGGGTGTTCCCGTCCATCAAAGACATCGTGGAAGAAGATGACGTTAAATCGAAGAACACAAGAGGCCTCTCGAGGGTGTGGAGGCATATCAGGTTCCTAGGAAGACTGTCTCTTTCTATGTTTGGTAAATCAAGTTTCTAAATATCGTTTGGATAAAATTTAGGCAGCGTTAATAGAGAATATCTAATTTTAAAGGATTGCTATGGCTGTTATGCGTTTGGGCGATCGTCGGTGCTGTCGCGTTTTGCGCAACGGAGGGGCCGAGAGAACGTGAACAGGTCGTTCGTTTGAAAACTGCGCAGAAGGAATTGGCCGTCGGTTTGGCCACGGATCTGCGACAACTGCGTACGGAGAAATTAGAGGATGTGGAACCCATCTGGAGCGACAAGGTGGTACAATACCTTTTAGACCATGAAGAAATGCTGCTGATGGCAGTTAACGCAGGATATGGAGAAAGTGGGCACAGTGGACAGCTCTGGACGTTTCCTGGTTGCGTCCTCTTCGCCCTCTCGCTGCTGACCACCCTCGGTAATATAAAAATCGCTCGTGGTCAGAGGATAGAAATGACCCTGCCGTTTTCATAGGCTTTGGTGCACCGGTTCCGAGAACGACAGCTGGCCGAACGGTTACAGTTATTTTCGCCGCGATAGGTATCCCCGCGCATTTTCTTTTGATCATGAATCTGGGCCTCTTGCTGGCGCTACGCTTGCAGAGGTACGCCATATCGAAGAAGTTCGCCAATTATGATCCGACGGATCCTAAGTGTTTAGCGCCGGTACCGAAGTGGGTCAAGATCGTACCGTTTGTTTGCGGAGGTACTTAAGCCACGCTAACGATTTTAATACAAAAACGAAAGTTTTTCAGTCTTACGAGGATGAATGTTAGTAAATTAATTATTTTTAATTACAGTCAGTTACTATCTGCTGGGCGTGGTCTGTTTCGGCGTAGCCAGATCCAGACCGTTCGCGGCGAGCATTCTGTTTCCTCTGGACTTCACGGCAGCCGGCGGTCTCTCGACGATAGTCGGCCACGTTCGAATATTATACGGCCTTTACTTGGAAGGCGCCGTTGCCATTGCGGCGATCGCGGTCGCCGTTTTGCGAGTATCCGCGACTCAAGGTTTAACTCACATCGGTCTCAAATACGGGTTACTCATCGAGGCTTGAAATTTTACGACGTACTTCTAAATTCAAGATCAAACTAAAAATGTGTATGTTAAAAAGAACTTTATTTATCTACTAAACGTGTCAACCGTTGACGCGAACAGATATTGCGGTTGAAGCACGTCATTGGGGGAGAGGCTATCTCGTGCAGAAGATGTCGAATCAACTCAATATATACAGTTTCTCTGAACTATTCTCAAGTAACATACAGCTGAGACGTGCCTCCGGAACTTTTCGAAAAAGCTATTGTACATAAAGTTGACTACTTTTATATGTCGCCGTTGATAAGATAGGATACACCTGTTTATCCTTAATTTAGCACTATTATCATGCGTTATCAATTTAATCGCTTAACGTATTGGTATGGTACATGTACAAACGACAATTTTTAACAATAAAAAGAGCAAGCTATATTCAAATACGAGTACAATATTATTACCCCGTAATCGGATCCCTATTTGGAGAGTGAACAAAAATAAAAATGGCATGTACCCAAACTTTCGGGCGGTAGTGTGTATCTGTACTTTATTATCGTCCTAGTAAGACGTTGCAAAATGACTAAATTCCTGTCCTCGAAAGAAAATAAGATTTGAACAACATTTAAGACACTTCCCGCCTCCTCATAGTTGCCTCGTTTCTCGTATCACTGGTTTTCCTGTGGGCCTGCCTACCCTGGGGTTTGTCGCCCGGGCCTTCAGGCTCCGAAGAATCATCTTCTATGTTCGAGACGCTCTTATCGCCCAGCGCTATCCGTATAGATTCCACTAGATTCAAAGGACCGGCATGACTTTGTTTCGTTCCTGTAAATAGTAAATTTTGTAGGTAGAGTAGAATCCGAGCCTCCTTAGAGATCTAACGATCTAATATTATGACTTTAGACATCGTTCGCTTTCTTCTGAAGAAACAGGAGGAGGAGGAGGAGGAGGAGGAGAAGGAGGAGGTTTCTTCTTTTTTCACTCACCGACTTCCCGATTTTATCCAAATATAGCTTTCTTGATTTTATTAAGGAGACCTTCGTTTTCGTCTATTGGATCTCTCTGCTCATTCTGTCTCGCTTGAGTTTTTACCCTTGGACCTGCCGAAAAGAGGACAATATACGTGTTCGCATAATCTAAATTTTAATTTCATATGTAAAAGTGAAAAGAAAAAAAAGATGAAGTTAAATCCATTGAGAATCTTCGTTCAACGAAACGTACGATACTTTATTAATAATAACAATAGTAATAAACACTAATGAAACGCACATGTAAATTTATCACATCGTTTTATTGAAATTAGCAAAGGGCAGGTACACAAAGAGGAAACTCAAGCGACACACAAGTCTAAATCTTCAAATTCTGATCCGTAAAAAAATGATACTACGTGTAATGTACACCGGTGTGAGCAGTTCGTTTGTTTAAAAAAATTTCCGCCCGATTGATTAAATTCGCGTGTCCGTTAATTTTAGTGGCAATTCGTTATTTTTAATCACGATCACGATTTATCGCGTTTATTCTTACCGTCTGTCTTATAAGTAATGCCATGTATACTCCCGGGCGTGTCTTCTTCGAGTTCGGCGTACGCGTGTATCAACGCTAACTGTTTATCGTTCAATTTCGTCGGCACGACAATCTTTATCTGCACGTAATGATCGCCGTAGCCTGTCCCGTTCACTTTCTTCATCCCTTTGTTGGTCAATCGAATTTTCGTATGAGACGATGTACCCGGTCGGATTTGTACCGTGTGGTCTTCATACACGCCCTCGATTCTTATCGTACCACCGAGTACGGCTTGCGACAAAGATATCTGGGCATCCGTATGTAAGTCCGGACCGTCCCTACGGAAGTACTTTGACTTTTCCACGCGGAATGTTATGAACACTTCTTTGCTCCCAACGGCCATGCGTATCGTTTGACCATCTTCGACGCCGGCTGGCACCGGGACCGTCACCTTCTTACGTTGTATCTATGTCCAAACATTTTGGAGAAGAAATCAATAGAAAATTTATTGGTCAACCGTTTGACAGAGATAATTTACACGCAGCGTTCTGAAACAGAGTCTACGATTAAGTATCTAGCAATTAAATCGATCTATTCTCGCCTTGGAATTATTACTGATTTTGTAGAAGCAGTTTACAGAACAGTTGGTGTGATTAAATACAAGAAGTTTGTTGATACCGATTGCCCTTTTCCTTCGCACTCGTTGCACGGAAATTTAATAAACATTCGGGTACCGTGACAGTAACGGCAAGTGGACCGCATGACGAAGGGTCCGGTGCTAATCGTTTCCATCCCGGTTCCGTTACAATATTGACATCTCACTGACTTCGTTCCCGGCTCGCATCGCGAGCCCATACACTTCGGGCACGTGTCCACAACGTTCAATTGTACCTCCTTGTTAACACCCCTAGCAGCTTGAGAAAAAGTTAAATTCATAATGACCTGAAAACAGATAAGAGTTCTGAAACTCGTTAATTTGTAAAATATCACTATTCAAAAAAAATTCCACCTCTCTTCATTTCAAACAGAGTATAGTCTATACATTTTTCAATTGTGTCACAAACATACCTCTTGCGCTGCTCCGAACCCATACTTATTGTCTGTAAATTCTTCGAAGTCGTTAAAAACGTTGCTCTGGAACCCTGCGTCACCAAATATCTTCCTGAACAGCTCCTCCGGATTGACAGATGATCTAAATTGCCAACTTTGGCCGAAATCTTTGGCATGACCACTAGAATGTCCGCCTCCTCCCATTCCCATTTGCTCCGACGTGGCACCCCATGTATCATATTCCTTCCTCTTCCCTTCATCGCTCAACACTTCGTAAGCCTCTGATACCTCTTGAAACTTCTTCCCAGCTTCAGGGTCGCTCTTGTTTGTGTCTGGATGATACTTTTTCGCAAGTTGATAATAAGCCTTCTTGATGTCCTTCGCTGATGCGTTTTTCGATACACCCAGTATTTCGTAGTAATTACGTTTCAGCAGTTTTCTGGTTGTGTGGATGCCTCTTTGGATTCGCGTTATATTGCTTATATTGTCTGTGATCGTATAGAATATATTATAAGATTTAGTTAACTATAACAATCAATCAGGAATGAGGAGAGAAAAGATTGACAATGATTAAAATTGATGTAAGATTCGTTCGCAAAACAGATTTGTTTATGTAAAGATCTTTAACAAATATTCGGTAACACAGTATTAGTACAAAGTTGGCTCGCGTTTAAAATGAATATTAGTTTACTTAAAACATAATTCAGCATCATGAATTAGAGATACAAACAACACGGTTATTGGATAGGAAAGCATGTGTCGCAAAACGTGGCTAAGCATTACGTGCCTTCATAGCTCCCCATCAAAACTCACTGACAAAATGAAATACGATAACAGCATACATTTAATATTTGCCTAAAGTGTAGATAAGTCTCAGATATGTTAAGAAACGGTCGAATAAATCGTATGTTATTAAAAAAGTGTGTAATGATGTAATGTTCTTCATGCTCCTCGGGTGTGTACGTTACATTTTTCCGTTTTCCTGAAGTTTCGGTCGCCGACATCGAGTAACGTAGCGAACGGACGATGGCACGTGCCGCACCTTTGCACCACGCCGCATGACAATTTACTTATTTTACTATTGTTGATTAAATTGATAGTTCTCGGACGTAGAACGATCGCGAATCCTTTGCCGGTCGCCATGTTTCGTAAAAGGCGCATGGCCGCGGCACAGTATATTACAAGAATAAAGCAGATATTATATGCCTTGGTGGAAAACCGAGTCGCGTCCAATCTATAACATATATTATCTACGATCAAGTTAGTTATGTGATGGGAACAAGAGTGCTGCTCCAATATGTCTACCTCGCGGGAGAAGATTCTGTTCATTTGATAATACATTTGGATATTCCCTTTGCATATACGGAATGTGTTAACGACCAAATGAAAGTTCCTTTATCAAATTTACCTATCTGAATGCGAATTATATTCGTATGTAATCGTGATTCGTAATGTAAGATGAGCTTTTCCGTGAAAAAAACAGGTGGTAGGATGTGGCATGAGGCGCGTAAACAGGAAAAGAAAATCCGTGGGATGCTGGTCGATTATCGTCGCCGTGCTGAACGTCGACGCGATTATTATGAAAAAATTGTAAGAAACATATTTGGCTAAAAATATCATAATCGGAACTGAAAGCAAGCTTAACGTCATCCGCCTTCTTTCGACGAAGAGCATTTAACTTAGTTTCACTTATTAACCTTACAGTGGCTGATTTATTAATAAAATAGAGCTATAAATTAAGCAAATTGTGCAATAAGTCTAATTAGAGCTATGTTACATTATTCCATTTATAGTATAGTTACTTAGACAATACACAAAGTTCTATATGTACGAATCAAATAAATATAGTATGTTCTAGATAATTCATTACACTTCTACTATTTATTTTGTTTCAGAAATCAGATCCCACACAGTTCTTACAACTCCATGGGAGACCTTGTAAAATCCATTTGGACCCAGCAATTGCTACTGCTGGAGATAGTCCTGCCAACATGTAAGCTCACACCTATTATCATTATCCTACCTACAAAGAATTAGATCAACCATTAACACTTTAACGACCGCACGTCTACGTAATCAACATCGCCAGGGGCCGGCAGTATTTTTGAAGAATTAATTCGGCGTCAGCATCACACACATGTGTGAGCGGTCGGTAACGGTTGTTCCGGCTATCAAACACATGTTGTGTGAGCGGTCGTTAAAGTGTTAAGATTCCTTAATTGAATATTAAAAATCTTTGTACAGGATGCCATGGCAGGGAAATGAGGACAATCTAATTGACCGTTTTGACGTAAGAGCTCATCTTGATTGGATACCAGAGGCACCAGACACTATCGACGTCGATATTGCTTTGACAAGCGAAGACAGACATATCAATTATGAACGTTATCGCATAATCGTTCAGAATGAATTTTTGGGAGGTGAGATGACTGTCCAGCGTTTTCATAGTTAAAATGATGATTGCATTTGTCTTAAGTTATTCATTTTCAATCTAGTAACCGAAGAGAAGTTTTTACATCAAATACACTTGGAAGAACAGTTTGGTTCGTCGACAAAGTTAGACGCTGCAAGAGATAAAAAGAAGTCGAGTAATAATGTTGCTATCGGATATAATTATGAAACGGAGGAACCGATGCCCGAAACGATGAAGTCGTTAGATAATGTTGGACCCGACGATAAAGACGACGAGGACAGCGATATTGATTTAGGTATGCTTTACACTTGAAAACTGCTGAGTAAAATTTGTCGGAAATGCGCAAATGAGAAATTATGAAATCTCTCGGTGTTTGTAGACATTTGTGTGGACGTATCCCAAATAGAACCGTCTCAGGCGCACGAAATGAACTTGGTGGCACAAAAATATGGTCTTTTAGGTGCTGATTATTTTAGTTTTTTAACACAAGACTTTGAAGAAGCTGAAACGTTGAGACAAGCTCGTAAACAGGAAGAGGAGAAAGCGATGTACTCGGTAACGATACATTTTTTGTACACTGTACTTATGAAGGGATTTGATTCCAATACATTTAAAATGTATAACATCCTTATTAATGAGGGAGGAAGAGCTATAAATTAATTAAATAATTCACAATTATCGTATTTAATGGATTACCACATTACAGGGTAGACGATCGCGTAGAGAAAGACGTGCGTTTAGAGAAAAAAAAATGATCGGTCGGGTTATGAGTCCACCTAGGTAGTTATTTTTATACTGAGAAACAAGATTATTGTTTATGTTATGTTGTCTATCAATTAGTTAATTTGACTAATAAATTTGTTCAGCTGTCGATCGTGGATTTCTATCCGTCAGAATACGTGATACAATGAAATTTATAAAATGGAAACTATCATAATCTATTATATTGAAATGGATAAAAATCCACTATCCATTTATTAGTCAAATATTTAATTAAATAGACAATCGTCTAAATATATTTATAGCGTTTATTATATATTTGATTTAGTTACGCAGCGAGGGAAAGTCCTGAGTACAATCCTTATAGAAAATCATCCTCGAAATCTCGTTCGAGGTCGATATCACCTGTTAACGCCGGTCAAATAACGTATATCACGAGTTTCGGCGGTGAAGAAGAGACTCATGGAAGTTCCTCTCATGTTGCCTCTTCCAATTCGAGGAAAATGAATTACTCTCATCTCAGGCGACGGAGATCGGACAGTCCTACCATCAATGAGCGAACGGTCAACAGAAAATTGTCGAAATCGAGATCCAGAAGTTGTTCAAGATCGGTTAACAAATCGAAACTGTATAGAAACCGAGATAGGAAACGTAGCACTTCAAAAATCAGGTTAAATGAAATGCCTATCAACGTTCTATCCGATACTTTATGAAATCAGCGATACCAAATAAATTAAATTCTTACTATTATGAAGTTCGATATAATACATTTTTGACTATTATAATTAGAACAGGGCTATTGTTTGATTTTATAGATCGAGACGAACACATTCGAGGCACAGAAAGATCAATAGATCCAGGAGCAGGAGTCGTTCGAGGAGAAGATCGCGTAGCGAATCGAGATCGCGCTACAGGAGTTACACCAGATCCCGTTCTCGTACCACATCGAGATCTAGATCCAGATCGCGAATCAAACGATCTAGAAGCTCGTCGACGAGCAGCGTCTCGAGATCTAAATCGCGGTCCAGATCGAGGTCTAGATCTAAATCGCGCAATCGAAGCCGTTCGAGGGACAGTTATCGTCGTAGGCATTACAGTCCATCGAAATCGTCATCTAAATCGCGGAGTAAGTCGCAGACTAGATCGCGATCGAGGTCGAGATCTAACCAGTCCAGGTGTAAAAGATCGCGAAGCGTTGAAAATAAACCGCCAGCACTGCCAAGGTAATTGTGAGAGTGCAGCGCTAATTAACATTCTTTTATTGTTATTAACTGTCATTCGTTTGTGATCACAGATATTACGGTCGACGCGGAAAATCATCGAGTCTGGAGCTGGAATTGTCAGATAACGAAGAAAAAGCCTCTACGGCAACACCGAAACAGACGGTTACTAATACCACGAGCATGTGAGTCAATGGTTACCAGTATATAACAGGAATTAGTTATATAGATGTTATACTTATTCTTTGATCTCGCGTGACATCTGTTTCAGGAACAAGCCAAAGGCAGGGTTAAGTACAAATTCTGGTGGCGGACACAAAGTCAGTAAGAACCATAACGCTTACTTAGTCACTTAAAAAGCACTGAGAATAAGAAAGACAGTATAATAATGCTATTTATTAACCCTTTACGGCAATGTACACTTCAACACGTACTACTTAACATTTAGATACTTATTTTCATTCTTTTGACCAGTGTAATAAGAGAACTGCGAATTTTTATGCATACTTAGAAGAATTTTAATTTTAAAAAGAAATATAGAATGCAAGTAATAAAAAATTTATACATGGTTCTTGCTTAAATATTCGCAGTTAAGTAACATGAATATTTTGGATATGCAGAGTATTCAAAAAGATCGGAGTGGATAAAAAAGTTAGGCAGATAAAAGTTCATATGCACTTTTTTATTTACTCGAGCTTGTTATATTTTTTGCTTTAAGTATATTCATAAATAAATAAATAAAGTTTCGATAACTGTGGTAACAGAATTTTAAGAGTTACATTTTTCAGTCACTGAAGATCACGCCCCAAGAGCGGCTTAAGAAGAAGATGCAAGCTCTGCTGAACAGACAATGTAAGTGAATTTAAAAAACAGAACTGAAATGGAGTTTTATAGGATAGAGTATTCATCTTTATGTTCGTATCCTGTAGACAAAGCTGACAAGAAGGCTGAACAACTTCGAATAGAAAAGATGGAACAGCAGAGGCAAGATAGAGAAGACGAAATTCGAGAAATGTCCTTAAAGTTACGTAGAAAGTACGTTGTCACTTGTTCCTTAATGTTCATTAAATTGGAATTGATCAGCAACTGAATCGTTATCCTACTAACTTTACGTTCGTTCTTCAGGCAAAGGGAACGCAGACACCGTTATGAGGGACACAGCTCAGAGTCGCATTCCTCGGTCTCTCGTACTCCGAGCCCAGGCAATCGTAGTCCCAGAATCAGTCGCAGAGATAGGAAAGAAAGGGATTTCGACAACCCTGACCGCGAACGCGATAGAGATAACAGGGAACGAGAAAGGGGACGAGGCGAAGATCGTAATGAAAAATTTCGAACGGAATCCAATCGGAGAAGATACAGGGATTCACCACTGCGTTCTTTGAGTCCACGTAATAGCCGGTAATCAGCGGAAACGAAGCCATTAAATTAAGTGGATACATCGAATACTTTGGGATTAACGAAATGTATTAATTCGTTTTCCAGAGGCCTAGTCGATTATTGACAACGGTTTATCTTCCGCAAGGACTCTTATTAAGAAATTTTATTATTTAAATAGACACTTCCTATATATGAAATTGCATTCCTTCCGTAAAATGCAACAAATAAAATGCTCTTAGAATGCGATAAAGAAAAGATGTTATATATATATAAAGTGTACGAATATATAAGTTACGATTATAATTACAATTAAGATTTGTTTAATTTTACGTGATAAAAAAATAAATACAGTTGTTTCTTTAAGTCTGTTTTATTCTAGTCAGTATATCACCGTGTCACTTTCATTTATGGAAACTTGCTCATTGTATTCGTCAGTAAATGAAATTCGAAGCTTAGTTAGTTCAACTGATGCCAAGTAGATCGACAATAGTTTTAGATACCTGATGATCGAGAAGGTAAAAATAAAACGTCAACAATGAAAACCGATCGTTCCTCTATTGTCAGGGGTCATTTTTTCAAATAGCGCAAAGTAAAAAGACTTTCCTTTCTTATAATGTTCGGTTATTTAGAAGCAATTTTACAATATACGCAACGCATATTGAAGGACGTAAAAATTTAGCTTTAGGAGCTAGAAATTATGCGACACGCATCATTTCCGCAAAAATCCAGTGCAGGTGAGAGTCTAAACAAACGAAACAGGACGTAGTACAATAATACGTACACGCGTATACGTAACTCGCACGCAGCACGGCGAACAGTAAGTATTATAGTTTTATATTTATCTAAATCCAGAAATTGAAAGAATTAATAAAACGAAAGCTGCAATTTGCATATCCTTCGTGCACTATAAATCTTAAAACCGCACACACTTTAACTGAATGTAATTTAAACAGTAACAACTGATGCTTACTACGTTGTTGTCACAAGTTTATGAAACTGTTTTTATCAATGAATTTGAATCGAAATCTAACAAGCATCAAGATAAACTGTTTGATGGTTTATTGTAGGTGCGATACGAGATGCAAATAAAATAAATATCGAGGCGTGTCACATTGAATTCAAGTCGAAATTGTTGAAATTCTAATCTTAAAAACAGAGGGTTATGTTGATGAATGAACGTCTCGACAACATTTTATAACTGATAAGAATGTTCAGTGTTATTATTAAATAGAACAAGATATGACCAAGGTGTCCTGACGCACGGAACGTATTTTAATTGTTACAAAGTGAATTTTACTGATATGATAATTAACACATGATAAAATAAAAAGGGGCTGTTACTGAGCAAGTTTCCATAAATGACTTGAATTGTTCTATGTTGCGTGAGCTTGGGCAGTGTACATGATGGATAAAGTACCGAAGTATTATTGTAATATATGCGTAAGAGATTTTCAAGATGAATATGCCCTTCAGGGTCACCTAACAGGCAAGAAACACCAGCTGGCAGTAAAATGTCAAACGAACGATGGCTACATTGCAATTTCACCGCTACCAGAATTCATACCCCCTCGAAAGTTGATAGAGTTCCTTTCTCACAAATATGGCTCGATAAAAACACATAAAATTGGACCCAATTACGTTCTAATCCAATTCACGAATAGGTAAGCCTTGTATCTTTCATTCTTTTATCAATTAATTCAAATCATTGTCATTAATAAAATGTTGTAGGCACGTTGTAGCACAACTGCTGAACAAGCCAGTTTTGATAGGCGATGTAAAGTTAAATATAACGAAACGTAAGAAAAATTAATCCCTTGTTCTGTTTTTAAAAGACGAATACATTCTTCTCGAGGATTCAAACAAAGTAAATGTTCTCACTTCCAGGTTTGGGCAAACTAAAAGTAAGTAAATCAAGCAATCCTACAGAGGACAAAGGTATAATATGTTACAACAATATAAAACAAATATTCGAGGATGAGACCACGTTCGATGTACAATTGCTCCAGTTTTTGAACATGATACGACTGACTGACATGGAAATGGAAATAAGATACGGGCCCATTTGCTCTCATCTCGATAAAATATTCAGAACAAAATACCCGAAGTGCAAGACTTATCCGTTCGGTTCGATCGTGACGGAGCTGGCTTTTAAGCAATGCGATTTGGATATGTACATGTACATAGGTAAGAGTACGAATGGTTTACGTAATTACACGATTTAGACTTCCATCTCCATGACTGTTGTATCGATTCAAGGTCAACCAATAAATGATGTGAAGGTCCAGGGAAGCGGGGAGTATACGATTACGACGGTACTGAAGGATGTAAAAAAAATAATGTACCGAACAGGGACGATATTTTCCAACATCATATCGCTACCGAAAGCGAAAATACCTATTATAAAGTTTTGTTATCTACCTACGAACGTGCTTTGCGATCTATCATTCAAGAACAGTCTGGGCATATATAAAAGCTACTTGGTCAGGTATTTGATCTCTCTGGACAATAGACTGAAACCTTTGATGATGTTGATCAAGTACTGGGCTCGCCATTTCAAGTTGGCATCCGGTTCATCGAAGATATCTAATTATGGTTTGGTCTTATTGATAATCTTCTACCTTCAACAACCGCACGTTGGCATCATTCCGCCGTTGAACATCCTCCAGCCAAATACATGGCAGCCGTCAATAATAGACGGTTGGCAAGTAAACTTCAACACGAACGTAGCTTTACCGCCGATAACAAATACGAGTACGGTCCCGGAACTCCTCCATGGTTTCTTCTCGTTCTATGCTAAATTTTGGTTCAGATCGCGGGTGATCTGTCCGATCGACGGAAAGATCTACGGGGAATCATCGTTTACGGGGCCGGAGGTAGACAATTTACCGGCTTACATGGACAGGTACAAAGCTTGCGTCAGAGAGGATCCGAACTCGAAATTGCCCACTAACACTCCGATGTGCGTCCAAGATCCGATCGAACTGAATCACAATGCCGTGGCGGTAACGATTCACTCCACATTGATGTTGTTTACGAAATATTGCGAGATAGGCGTCGAAATTTGTGCGATGTCCAGCGCGAACAATTACACGGATCTGTTGAAAACTCTTTTCACAACAGTTTGTAAAGAAGGAAAAGGAAAAGAAATCAAATTCGATGTATCAGTCACGCGCTCGCAAATTAACAAAGACGAGGCGCAGAAATCAGAGACTAATAGGATAGAAGAAACAAATACACTGGACGAATGGTTTCATATGATCGTTAACATAGTTAAGGAAATCTTTGAAAAGGTTTTCTTGGTACGAATGGAGCTGGTACCGAACGATACAGAAAACGGGGAACAGAGGAAACGAGAGACTGTTTTCCTCTGCACCAGCTCGCAATGTGTATGGCGTTTCAGGAAAACTAATACCGCCACAGATCCGAGCTTAAGTTGCATTGAAAGAGAGGCACTCATTTCCGAGATGACCGTAAAGAATAGTATAAAGAGTGATTTAGATTTTGCGTGTATTTTGGAGAAAAATAGTCCCTCGAAAGTTATTATAACGGTGACGAATTGGCATGGCCCGGAACAGACGTTTCGTGACTTCTCCGCATTCGCCAGACCGGTGTTAATCAAATTAATTCAAGAAGCAATCAAGTTTGTAGTTATGCAGAAGTCTGGGGAAGGTGTCGATTTTCCTTACACCGTTTCGGTATGTTAAGCTGATCGTAACACATGGAAAAGGACGTGTGACCGCGGAATTAACTTTGATCATGCTTTTGCGTAAGTTTTAAAAATTGTGATATTCAGAAAACGACTAGGAGAAACTTATATTTCATCACACAGCAGCTTGTAATTAGTAGTTCATGAATCATACTTGCAGACGGTGTACTGCACAATTAATATTGTCGGATGAAACGTTTATTTAACAAACGTTACGTACAAATATTATTTTCATTCACAATTTACGTACACTTGAAATTACAACCTGTTACTCTACCTGTGCAAAGAGTATTTCACGTAGTAAGATAGTATTTCATAATCATTAAGTCCAATTTAGTTTGTATATCTACAACTTTACCATAATCGTGTCTAAAAGACTCGAAGGGACTTACTTTTGTTTTTTAAGGGAACGAACTCAATTTTAGTTTGACTATTTCTTTTAAAAATACTTCTGACTTGATATACAATAAATTGGCATGATTATTTTTATATGGAAGATAAAATACATTTGTAACAACAGAAGAATTAAAGTTCTTTGTTTATTTTTATGACGAACCCCCGTTATAAAATGGCTTTTCAACTAAATTAAATCAGGTTTTTGCCTTTTCGCATATTTATATACGAGGTACCTCATACCCGTATCTAAAAACAATAAAAAAATCTTCATATTAAAAAAGAAACAGAAAAATTAGATGAACAAATGCCTGATCTAATATTGTCTTAGAAGTAACTTAAAATTTATTATTGTTCAGTATCTAATATTAAAATAACTACCTATATCGAATAATACATTCTTTTTGAAAATCGTTTGAATAAACATAGAAGTCTAACATGTATCGCCTTTATTGAAATAATAAACTGATATTTATATCATACAACCCATAAGAGAGTTACTCCGAATACTTCTTAAACAAGCTTAAAATATGGCAAATAATATTTATACGAAGGTTTTTTGTTTGTTTTCAAGTGGTGGTCGACATACCCTGTATGCGAATATGGAGACAAGTTTTCAATTTAGTACATGTAAAATATTCTTTTACATGCTCTTACTCTTTTATGCAGGATCCACGCTATTTGTAGCGGGAGCGATTTTCATCGCTGAGGTAACAAAACCAGTGAACTGTAATATTACAGAGTACAGGTAAAGGGTGTAAAAAGCACGAGGCCACGGACCTTGACGACCTACAAGAAAATCGCTATTTACGAATTCCTTGAATTTCGGTCGGAAAGGCGACGGAAGGGTACTGGAAATCCTCGAAGCAAGCAGTGTGTCTGCAGATTCGGCACCGATTCGAGGTCGCCTTTGACATAGACCTCTGAGGCCTCCTGCGTTTACACGCTTTTGCCTGTACTCTATCGTAAAGACTATAGCACCGATTTTGCTGCTTTGCGATGCATCAGTCATGCACGCGAAGCCGTACATAGCCGAAGCAATACACCTGTACACGAGATAGACATTTTAGAACTTGCCGCGGAATCCACGTCCACGATAGGGTCTACCGCCGGAGTGCTTGCCTCTATACACGTGTGGTTTTACCAATGGGCTAGACCTGCCCCTGGACATTTTCCCTCGCGAGTGCCACTCCGTTCCACCTCTCTGGAATGTGTGCTCCAGTTCCAGCTCTTCCGCGGAGGTGTCCAACATCATCGGGCTCTCACCGCGGCTGTGTTCACTCCTGCTGTCGTGAAAGTCGTCCCGTTCGTCCAACGAGTGTCTGTAACCAGGCGAGTATCTGTCGCGATAATGTTCCCTCGATTCCTTATGACCAGAATAACTGTCCCTGCTCCTTATCGGCGAATCAATACTTCTTGAACCGCGATCCGCGGATTCTAGTCGATGCTCACGCTCGTCGTTTCTCCTGTGCGGCGATGTGTTCCTGTTCCAGTTCCTCTTCTGCGAGGAGTTCAGGGAATACCTCAGATCTTCAACCTGACGAAACTTGGATGAATAATCGACGGTCTCGCGAACGTTCCAGTCCAGACGATCCATTATCGGTCGTTTTTCTTCTTTGGCCGCTTGCTGTAAGTCCTGTGGGTAGACCTGCATCTCGAAATCCTCCATGGTAACGGTAGCTTGTACCAGTTTTGTGCTCGTCTCCGTTTCGTCCGTCTGACAGATCTTCTGATGTGTCTGAACGTTCAATTTCACGAAGGGAGTAGTGTTCTCTTCCTCTTCTTCCCAAAGTACCTTGCTCGTGTTCTTCTGTAAGAGGATGGAGTTGGACGCGAACAAATCCTGTTCGATCTTCACGTTCTGCAACCTTGGCTCATAGAAGAACCGTCCCTTCATTTTTAATCGAGGATCTTCCAATGGTAGCTCGCGTAATGCGTGAGAGCAGTGACGCAGTATTTCAGGTTTGAATCCTATTAGAAGAGAAGGTTTACAAGTGAAATTAATGGTAAGTAGTTCAATTCACTTTTCTATTTCTTTTAACAGGCTGAGTATTACTATTTAAAAACACACTGTCATGGATGCTGAGAAAAACTCGTCGCATTTATTAATTACTTTCACTATTTCACTTTGAGATATGTTTAAACTTTTTAGCGTATCCGTGTCGAAGATCGACACATCCTTACCTGGATACAAAACCGGTAGATTAGTTGAATCTAAAAAGAAAAATTTATAAATAATGAGACATACGAAGCCATCGATCTCGTTTATCTAGCATAGCTTAAAAGAAAATGAAAAGGTTACGAAATATCGTAATTTATTCGCACCTTTAGCGGAAACGGACGCTTCCAGCAGACTCGATAAGCTCGTTTTTTCAAACTGCTGTAAAATATAATTCAAAAGAGAATTATCTCAACAGAGTTGTCAAAAATACGTATGAAGTATCGTTTTTTGATAATAAAAAATAGTGATCGGTGTTCAATACATGATTGCTTTCTAAACATTCACTCTATGCCTTCTCATGATCATCTTTATTCCGTATACAGTTCCGATCACTATTTAAATCCAGAAAAAGCGATACACAAATGCGGAGTAAAGAGCATGATAGTGGAACAAGTAACGTTTTATTATTAAAACGTGTGACAGGATTTACTTTGGTGTCGGAGATGACTGGTGGTTCGGGCGTTTTCAACCGTTCCTCGCGGGAACCATGGTATCCGTTGTAGGAGTCCGCGTATCGACTGCGTTCCCTGTATCCCGAACTTCCTGCACCGATGGAGTCCTTCTTGATGGAGAAATCGAAACTCTGTATGGGTGATTGACGCGAAGTAGCCGGATAAGGTTGCACATGGTCCACTACCGTCGAAGGAGGCTGCTCGTGTTGCTGCGGTGATGTAGGGTCTGGTGTTTGAAGCAGAGGCTGACGGTGTCCCGGCTGATTTCCTTGATTATACATCACCGGGCCGGAGACGTATTCCGTTTGAGGCAAGGGATGGGACATCGGTACCGGATCGAAATTCATCGTCGGCGGGACGTTTTCGAAATTGATGAAGGGTGCTGGAGCGGGCGGGGGAACGACACTTGGTGGCATCGGCGGTGGCGGCAATCCTGTTTGATGGATGTAAGGCATCGATTGCATTAGTGGCCTCGGTTCCGCTTCTTTGTACACGTTGTTCATCAAAGGAGCAATATTGTCCACAGAGTATCCAGTGGTGTTTGCATGTTGCGCAATGGCTTCGCTCCTCAGTTGTCTAGTGAGCTCGTTGATGAAGGGCGAACGTTTCCGTCGACGTTCCACTGATCTGCTCCGTGTCCGACTTCGCCGACGTGGGCTGTACCGTCTGATAGGCGAACGACTTGATTTTCTTCGGAGTCGTTCCATGCTTCGGCTTCGGCTTCGCTGGCGTTCACGCGACCGGCTTCTTCTGTTTCTTGACAATTTTTAAATTATAAATTCGATGTTAAAACACGTTCTTGCATCGGTCACTTGTGGTAAACATTAAAATATAGTTATAATTTAATTTATTAACAGGGACGAATTTTATCAGCTAATCTTTCAATTTTTAATTAAAACCCACTATCAATCGTCCCTGTCCTATTACTAAATTAAGGCCTACGTTATTAATCCTTAGATAACGAATAACGAACGGTTATTCGTTCATAATTGACTGTATACTAGTAAAATTAATTATAAAAAGAGACGATCTCTTTCAAGCTTGCCGAGTTGGAAGTTGTTGTTAAGAATATCCTCTCACCGTTCGTGTACGTTCGCGCGTCTTCTGTGGCGTTCTGAACTCCACCTTCTATCAGAACTTGTTCTTCGTTCCCAGCTAGGTCTTCTCATAGGACTTCTTCGTCGATCGGGACTGAATCCGAACGGACTCCTCCGAGCATTAAATCTTGGGCTTCTCCTTTTCTCAGGACTAAATCTGCCGGGACTTCTGTGTCTCTCGGTAAAAGGACTTCTGCCGCGTTCGGGTGTCAATAATAACGGCGATTTCCTTCGAGGTGAATTCAAGCGTACCCTATCCGGACTTCTACGTCGGACAGGACTTCCACGCGGACGATCCAAGCTTTTGCGTACTCGGATTTTGTATCGAGTGTGCATTTGCGCCTGCTGCTCCATGTTCTGTCTCTCGGCGATGCTTTGTATTGCTTCAGTTTCCGTACCTGGCGGCACAACATTATCCGAATCCAGTAGATGTTTGATGGCTTTCTCCTTCTCCGCCAAAAGTTTGCTCTCGTTGTCCCTTTTAGTCCTTATCTTGTCCCTCTCGATGTCTTTCGTGCTCTTCAATGGATCTCGACGGATCTCTTCGTATTTTCTTTCTTCTCTTTTCGACCGTTCGCGGCTGTGCGATCCTTTGCGTTCCCGACGATGTCTTTCCCTATAATTAGCCTTATTTATTTCTTCTAATATCATAGGATAACAAGAACTTCAATCTATGTATGCATAGATTGTTTCACACAGAAAACAATACTAGATAAGAAAATTTGGAGACAATCTGTAAATTATATTAATTTAGAAAATAAAAACGGTGCTTCTAAAACCTTGAATTTACCGTTACACTCCATAACAGTATATTTTATCTTATTGATGTACAAAGAATTTTAATCTGATTCTAAACACGTAACACGAGGTATAATAACTATACAAATTTTACTAATGCGTATTTGCTCCTATCGATGCTACCTAGAAGGACGTTTGTGTTCTTGATCTCTGTTGCTGCTCTTAGAATCGATCTCGTTCTTGGATTTCTCCTCTTCACCTTCCCATGCGTCGACCACGTCCAGACCTTGCATAAAATCTTCATCATCCAGAAACTCTTGCAGTTCCTCGTCCGGTATTTCCTTCAGTCCCTCGATAGCACGTTGAACATCCTCGTTCGTGCTTTTCAAGAGTCCAGTCGATTCCACTTGTTTATGCTTTCCATTGTTGTCCTTGACACTCGAATTTTTCATTTTTTTTGACGAATCGCACATGTTACCTCTCTCGTCTTCACTGTTTCTTATTACTCGAGAACGCGTGAAACTTTTACTTCAAAATTCAACCCTAACATTTTTCGTTAGATCACATTTAGGACAAATTTAAGGCTGCGAGCGAGGGCAAAAAATATTTTAGACAGGCAGGTGATCAAGTAAGTTAAATTTCATCTCGAATTACGTCTATAATCCATTTGTTGGGAATAACAACAAACGAAACTCCCTTAACCTTCCAATTTTGGAATACACAGAATTAATATCAACACTCTCATTACGTAATTATCGTAACAATCTTTATTGAAAAATGAAAGTAACTTAAAAAAAGCTTTCCTTCCTGAATCCTATTCAAACAGTGTACATCCACTGTTTAAAAACTAAAAAATTGTCTTCGACCAAGTACAAGTACAAACCAATTGCCCCAGTTTGTACGCACTTATTGTTAAAAAATATTCCGTACAATTTTCTACATACGTTACACGTGACTGCATCAGAATATTTACAAAGAACATGTATAAATGGTTGATAATGAAGATCGAACGAGCAACAGTCACTGTCAAACTCTGTTCCTTTCTTAAAAACCACTTATTTATAACTGCAAAACGTTTGGATCCGCGAGTACCGAAACTCGAAAAGTCAACATTACTCGTTTCGCCATACTAACTTTTATCATTACTACTACTACGACCACATGGATCTGTATACTGTATGCATACATGAAGTATACATATATATACGTTTTATATATATATATGTCAGATATAGGTGCGTTTCTATGCCTTGCATTTTATAATTACTTTTTTATTTCACGCATACATTATTTTCCGAACACAATCTCAACTCGTGCATATTTAATACATGTAATAAAATGCGTATAAAAATTCGTAGAAGTAGAAATAATGATTACAGAACTGCAGTCTACGTTTGCACTCTACAGTATAAGAAAGAATTATATTATTACGTAGTTCATGTTCGATCCTGTCCAGTCCTGTCCTCGTGATCTCGTGTTTAATTTGAAAATGTTTCAGTTGGTTTCAGTCTTCAGTTGATTGCAGTTGATTGTTCTGAATCTTTCTGACCATTCTTCTGAGAAGAGGAGTTCTGTAATTTCAAGCTCCAAGCACCATCGTCGTTTAAAGGAATCCGATGTTATCTCGGATCCTAATTGTCTCGAATTGTGCTGTATAAAAATTGACAAAGGTATCTGGATAAAGATGGATAGCTCGAACAATGAGTCGTGCGATTCGTACGTTATATCTGACAGTGAGGAAGAGGATATCACCGAGATCCATGGCGAGGACAAAGGAAGTAACGCAGTTATTATTATTGATAGTACTGATACTTCAGGAACAACAACACCAGCAGAGTAAATAACAGTTCATCTTCTTACTTTTGATGAGCTTGCGTTTGTCCCGAAGTACTTGAATTCCTAATTTTCATTTCAGAAATCTATCGAAAGGAAAACTATTGCTCACAGAGGAAGATATCAAACGTAGAATTAAGGAACAGATTCCTTCTTTCTCTGATGAGGACAATACAGATGATGAAATTGATAATAAGTCAAAACGTTTTGCTAGTGACTCTTCTGTATCAGGTGGATCATCTGAATCGGATAATAGCAGCTTAGTTGGTACTGTATTTGGTGCTATATATATGTTAATGTAGACAATATTTGTTTAAATTGTATTGAACCTATGTTTAGATGCCCATATGAGTGAAGCTCATGAAGACAATGCACTACATACAGTAAAAGCATTTTTAAAGAAAGAAACTATTAAGTATCGCGATTATGAAGAAGACAGTGATTCAATGGAATCAAGTATAACTATAAGTAATATTCTCTTTAAATAAATGCCTAGATACTCTTACCAATTCATCGGGTCTGTACTAAAAATTGATTTTTAGATTCAATTGAAGAGAACGATAATAATTCGCGAGCTGATTACGACATCCTTTCAGTATCCTTGGCGCAAGAGGAAGTAGGTGATAACAACATAGACCCAGTGACTGCACAAAAGAGAGCTTTCCTTGCTTGTAGAAAAGAGAGATTACAGAAAGATTTAAGAGATGCAAAGGTGAATAATTATAACTGCAAGAAGATTGATAGTTACGAATTAGAGAAACGAATCTAATTTTGTATTTTGTCTTATAGCTCTTGCTCTCTGCTAGTAATATTGATTTACTGCCAGACAAAGGAGAAAAGGTGCGCAGATGTATTGCTGAACAGGAAAAGGAATTGGAGGACGTAATGACTGAATTAAAAAACACACCGTTAGTCCGCCTCAGGTCCAATTCGCACACACCCAATTCGCATACATCCAATTCGCTGGGTGCTAAAATATTTGGAAAGACCAGTATATCGACGGAAGAATCAGAGAAGGATATGGAAGCTTTAGAATCGATTAATGATAGGCTGCAGGATTTGCATGGTTCTCTCGAGACCAGGCCAAGCGAAGACGAAAAGGCGCGGGATCCGGTAGGCTTAATAGTAAAACTGATGCCACATCAACAACACGCATTGGCATGGTTGCTGTGGCGGGAGCAGCAAAGGCCTTCCGGTGGTATTCTCGCTGATGATATGGGTCTCGGGAAAACCTTGACAATGATATCACTGATCATAGCCAGCAATGCGAAAAATCTAGACGAATGGAAAGACGATTACCAGAGAACAGATCGACCAGTGCGACATAAAGGAGGGACACTTGTGGTTTGCCCCGCATCTTTATTAGATCAATGGGAAAATGAAATACGTAACAGATGCAAGCGTGACACGCTGAAGGTCACGATTCACCATGGTACGAAGCGAGCAACAGCGGCTAAAATATTGTCGAGAAACGATGTAGTGATAACCACGTATAACATCCTGGCCCGCGAACACGGTAACGGTACTACATTTTTAATCGATTGGGAGCGTATAATACTCGACGAGGCGCACATAATTCGCAATCATAAAACTAAAGCTTCCGAAGCCGTGTGCGATATTTCGGCTAGGAAGCGTTGGGCCCTCACGGGTACGCCTATTCATAATAAAATGATGGATTTATATTCTATAATGAAATTCCTCAAGTGTTCACCATTCGATAATATACGAGTGTGGAAGCGTTGGGTAGAGAAAAAAGATGCTATTAGTAACCAACGGTTGGGTACTGTGATGAGAAGCTTAATGTTGCGCAGGACGAAAGATGAACTACAAGCTAAGGGTGAGATGAAATCACTGCCACAGAAATCTTTAGAAGAGATATCAGTCACGTTGGATCTTCCGGAACAGTTAGTATATAAGAAAGTGTTGATCTATTCTCGTACATTGTTTGCTCAATTTCTGGCTCAAAGAAGCGAGAGGGCTGGCATGGATTACTGGTCTTCTAAGCAACGTAAGTACATACTAGAATCATCTGTTGCGTTAAAATGATCGAAGGACTGGTCGTCATGGTTTTTGTTTTGTTTTAGATAAAAATATTAAATTTACAAGAACTGAGAACCTACTATTATCCGCACATGCTGATGTTAAAACGCATGAGATCTTGGTGCTCTTGTTAAGACTGCGTCAAATTTGTGTGCACCCATGGCTTATTAATTCCATGCTGGACGAAGAAGACATGCAAGCAGGCGGAATGGCCGATGCGGATAATTTAGATCCACGTTTGTTGTCGCAGATAAACAAAATAAACCTGCACGATAGCGTGGAGATGGCGGACATAGAAGACGAAACTGTTGTTGATCAAAGGCTAGCTGCCAACTTATTGACGTCTGCCAATCCAGTCTTCAATGCTGATCGTTTGAGTTCCAAAGTAAACTTCCTTATATTTTCAAATACAAAAAAGAAATGTATCGTATCATATTAAAATTGTATTTAATTTATCGAATCGTGTGTCTCGAGTTTAGATGAGGATGGTGTTCGATAAAATTCAGGAGATCTTACAAAAAGGAGATAAAATAGTGGTTGTGTCCCAATGGACGAGCACGTTGGAACTTATCGCGAGTAAATTAGATGTGATTAAGGGTGCTACTTATAGTATGTTCACGGGCAAATTGAAAATCAAGGACAGACAGGTAGTTTTTACGATGTTATTTATATCGATTACCGTTGAATAATATTTTTCTTCAAATGCATAGGGAGTGGTAGATTCGTTCAATCAACCAACAAACGATCCGAAAATATTGTTGCTTTCGCTTACTGCCGGTGGTGTTGGGTTAAACTTGATAGGCGGTAACCATCTGCTGTTGGTGGATATTCATTGGAATCCGCAGTTGGAAGTGCAAGCTCAAGATCGGGTATATCGCTATGGGCAGACAAAGGACGTTCACATCTACAAGTTAGTTATTTTGCGATTTATAAAAATAATATAGAATATGTGAGGAAGAGAGAGAGAAAAAGGTGAAGAAAGCGATCACGATATGTTATCTATATATGTTGATCTATGCATTTGTTCATAGGTTCATCTGCAAGGATACGATAGAAGAGAATATAAAATCTCTGCAGGAATCGAAGTTGCAGTTGGCTCAAAACGCCCTGACCGGTGATAAGACTATCGCTTCGAAACTCACGTTAACTGATCTTAAAACGATCTTCGGCCTTTAAAAGATACAGTACCAGATATATATATATATATAAAATAGAAGAGATAAGTTTATTTATTAAAGAGTCGTTAATAATACTAATATAGTAACAGAATATAATTTATTTTTCTATGGAATTACTATATTAGTTTTATTTTTATATTTTATACTACGGTTTCTAATTAACTATATCGTTTATACAATATGACACATTTATAAAATATCAAATTTGATACAAAACCATTTGTTTATTATTAATTGTAATCCCGTATACTTAGGTTACGTGAGCCTAGGAACTTCATTCGTTTTCCATGGCTCTTCGTTGGTGCCGCCGTTCTCGGTCGATTTCACGCTTTTCGTCTTCCTCATCTTACTATGCCAGGCACCGTAGAAGAAATATATGCCAAACCCTAAAAGCGAACAACGCAGTTCAAATTACATCGTTCATTCGATTGTTTGTATCAGTTACTTGCCAACTGTCATCCACGCTAAAAATCTGACCCATGTCATTTTATCCAGCATCATCATTAGATAAATGTTGATGATGATACTCAGCGCAGGTAAAAATGGTACCAGCGGAACCTGAATGGGCAGATGAAAACTATGAATTGTTCACGAAAACGTGACGAAAAGAATACGCACCGAAAATGCGAGTTTCTTCCCCGAGGTCGGTTGAAGGTAGATGAACGTAAGCGTAACGAACATAAGTAATATTAAAACAGCTAATGGAACAACGAATGCTATTGCGCCGTTTGTTATTTCGTCAGGAAATATCGAGGCTATAATACCAGTACAAATGCACAGAAAAACTGTAAATTACATAAATCACTCATTAACGATGGGATGGATCGAGTTAAAGCCAAATACGAAAGATAAATGATCGATACGCTACCGTAACATACGACGAGGCACGTAACGATTTGAGAAGTCAACCTCGTGGAATAATTCAATCCGTTAGCGTTAATCAACTGTTTAGTGATGTACGTCAAGGTTCTTGGGTCATGATCTCCTTTTTTCAAATACGCTTCGCTCTCTTCATACCTAAAACGGATCGGACTCGGATGATGAATGCGACCCCTGATCGAGACGAATCGTTCTTTTTACCGAAGTATCAGTACGCAGATAGCGACGATCGAATATGCGAGCAACGTTCCGATGCTCATCATACCTACGAGTTGCGTCAATTCAAATATTGCTGCTAACACACCTGAAACACCGTAAGACGATATCATACATCCTCGTGGATCCATACCCGCCTGAAACGAGTGGCAGGAAGTTTACACACCTGTAAGAATCCCGGCTGAGAAAGTACCCATCAGCGGCGTGTGGAATCGGGAGTTCACTTTGCCCATCCATTCGAATATTAATCCGTCGGATGCCATCGCGTAAATGATTCGCGGCAAAGGGAACATAGCGCCCAGTAAGCTGCAAGGTAATGAGACGATCGTAAACTTCGAGCTCGGAGACGACAAAGGGACGATCTTTACCTCGCGCATAGGCCACAAATAGCGCCTATCGTTACCAGCCATTTCGCCCAACTCCAATCGATGGAGTCGAACATGTGAGGAATCGGGGCATCCGGGTCCTGCTCGTAATAGGGTAGAACAGTGGTTAAAATCGTGGAGACTCCGAAATAAGCGAGGAAGACGACGGTCAGCGAAACGACGATTGCGATCGGGATCGATTTGTGCGGATTTTTCGCTTCCTCTCCGGTGGTAGCGACGCAATCGAAACCGATGAATCCGTAAAAGCACGTAGCCGCCCCCGTTATGATACCTGCTATGCCATAAGGAGCAAATCCGCCGCTACCGTAATCACACTGTTTCTCGGTGCACGTGGGCTTCGTTTTCCAATTGCTTACGTCGGCTATCCGAGTAGGATTTTAAGAAACATGCTCTTTCTTTAAAATTTCTTAAAGTAATTAATTGTATCGATAATTGCGTTATTTTACCTTTCAATGATCCCGCGATTATCACGAAGAGGACCACCAATAGATTCACGAGGGTGAAAAAATTGTTTGCTTTTGATGACTCCTTCGCGCCAAATGCTAACGCGGCTATATTCGGGCAGGACTTTCAGTTAGCGTTAAAGTGTCGATCGTCTCGCGAGTGTTTCGGCAATCGGAATTCTAGATTAGTCTATACGAAACGTCTTCTTTTACTTCCCGTAGGATGTATCTCCTCGATTAGATAATCGAACGACGTTTCGTATACACAAATCTGTTTGTGTGAATCTATCGGCCAGTTTCTCTTACCGGAGAAGATCAGTGTCACTCCGAAAGCGAAGAAATCGGGATAAGAAGAGAGATGGCTGATGTCGATAGGAGCCGCCGATTCGAACGCGTTCCTCATGCTGTTGTTGAACAACGCGTCCACGTAAGTACTCAATCCTCTTACCACGCTAGCTGAACCGATCACGTATTCGAGAATTAACGTCCAACCGATCACAAACGCCGTAAATTCACCCATTGTTACGTAGCTGTATACGTAAGCCGATCCGGCACGTGGGACTCGCGCACCGAATTCCGCGTAGCACAGACCTAGAGAAGAAATTGTTTCGGATACTCATTCATTTCATGATGATCAAAAGACTGCAGATTTTATAGAAAAAAAAAACGGGTGTGATCTCATTTTTCATCAAAATCCACAGACTAGCAATCAGTTATCGAAATCACGCGGAACGAACGTAGTACCTGCGAACATGGAAGCGATCGCGGCAATAGCGAATGAAATGATCACGGCAGGACCGGCGATCGATTTCGAAACGGATCCGGCGAGTACGTAAATGCCTACGCCGAGGGTCGAACCGATTCCGAGAGCCGTCAGATCTAAGGTAGACAAATACCTCGGAAGTTTCGTGTCCTGCGAAAGGTTCACTTCCTTTTTTCGACTGAACGTCCCGTATAAACTTTGCAGTTTCCACTTCTTCATGTTTGATAACTGAAACCGACGTTCTCGATAAACGTGTTGAATTTTCGAAAACTTAATTCGTTCTCTCTTCTCTGTTTCTTCTTTTTACGGAAAGCATTAGAATGCGTGCATTTATCATTAGAATGCGGATTTTTTGCAGATACAAAAGAAATGAATTTCCAAAAAGATGAAGATTTGAATCAACGTTCAAATGATAGAATAAATGTTTATCTAAAGGACATTTGTTTAAACTGATATTCATACATATATTTTGTGTAAGAATCCACAGACTATCGTTGATAAAAAATTAAAATTCGCTCACCATGTAAAGTGTGGTCAATGAAGAATCCATCTTTTCGATTTGGATAGAAACTACGGGAGCCGAATGAATAAGACGGGTTGAACATTCGGTTTATTACTAACGAGCGGTAATTAAAATCCGAGCTGATAGTTCGTCTCGTGCGAAGAACTCGTATCGTTCAATTGGTCGAGAATCGTTTCGTCGCGTCGCGTCGTCACTGGGGAGTCGATTATGACCGCTCCAACTACTCTATAGGTCTATATCGGTCACCCACTTATAATATTGATGTTAACTGACGTGATCGTATCGATCTCTTATTTTGTTGATTCTGATAAGTTTAGATAGCGTGAAACCGAATGTTTCTCTCAAAATTTCTTATGAACCCGAAATGCACGATTTTAATCTGATCGATTTCTTTGAAATTATGAAATTTTATTTTATTCTCATGTAATAGCTATGGTACAATTGTTTCCGTGACGTCAACTGTTGTATTTGATCAATCAGTTATACCGTTGACGCGCTAACTAACGAATGCAAGCTAATGCGATGTTATTAAGTAAGAAAAACGATTTTCGGTTTAGAAACACTAATTCGCAATCGTTTAAACTTTGCTGATTAACATACTCAATGCATATAATCATTTTTAATTGAATTCTACTTGAAACAGAGAAGGAAAACATGAGTTTCGTACTTACGTGCAAGTTTACTGAACAGCTGAAGGATGCTGAAGAAAGATTTGATTTGGACGAGACGACACTGCACGGTATAATGCACAGTGTGCACTCGTGAATTGTTTTTCTAAGTAGTACGATCGTCTTTATTCTGCTTATCTGTGCAGATATCGAATATCCCTTAACCGACATAATCGCATGAGATCAAAGATATATTGCTTTAGAGTTAGGCATGTGTCATCTTTATCAAGGAATTACCTCAAAGTTAGATACTTGTCGCAAGGAAGATAATAAATCATTATGAAAGAAGATATACTTTGTATGTTACGTATAAATTTATTAACAAATACAATATTCTTAACGTGTCATAGATTAAATTGTATAAAACAGTTGGACGGATGTTACACGTATGGACGGAATTATATACATAAGCGCTTTAGTAAAAAAAATCAGATTTGTCTTCATCGTTCTAAACCTATTATCGCAATACACATGCGCGATACTGATTGCGTGAACTGCTACTCGTCGTCACGTTCTTCCTTCAAAATGCGTACTTCGCAAATCTTGTACGTGCAGAATTATACATGCAGGTACAATTGAAATGTACATTATACGTGGTGCGAAGGCACCAGGTTCACCAGTTATACTCGCAGATTCATTCTGTTCCATACACCGATTAGAGATGCTAAGACAGGAATCACGACTAGCCATCTGGCTTCTACTTTTTGCCCTAGAGACTGAAACAAAGTCATGTCAAGAACGTTTAATACTTACGATATTTGGAGGATAGATCTACGACTTACAATGACATAGTAATTGCATTTATCTCCTTGGCAACAATCCGAACACTTCCAGTCTTGGTACCATATATAAGTACAATCTGGCATGTTCGCGTGTTTTATCCTCTCGCATTCTTTCTTCGTCGCGCATCGCTTCGAAACGTAGAACTGTTTCTTTGCGCCCTGCGACCAGTACGGTGTACCTATAAACATGAAGATAACCTCGAATTTTGTTTACTCACTAACGTGTGTACATGTGAATCCTGAAAAAGTGCAAGACTTACTTCCCCATTTAATTTCTGTCAAGCAAGTGTCCTGGCCTTGCTCGCAGGTCTTCGTGCTCCTCAGACACTTCTCTCTGTTACCCTCTTGATCAGTACATACATAGCATTCAAGGGCGTGGCCTAAAAATATTCATAAATGACGAGAAATACCTTACAGTCGGAAGTTTACGAAACGTACTGAACGATAAGTAACAGAAGATAAAACTGAAGATTAAATAAAATATTGACGTTTTCATTGTTAAATATTGTTCGTCGATCACAAAAACGAAGGGACGCGTACTCGCACTAAACCACACTAAACTATCAAATGTGGGGTGGGGAGACCACAATGGGAACGGCAGTGTCAGTTGTTTGAATCGGACATCGAATGAAGCCAGTAGAAAAATCGAGTTTACGTTGGCACAACTGTCCAAGTTAATATTTTTAAATTCGAAAGGAAGAAATAGGAAGCAAACCACTATCATACTTTGTGTAGTTTCGTATGAAACATCTTTTGCTAGTATCAATAATTAATGAGTAATTTGCAATAAATGTCGTTTTTTGCTAGCGAGAAATGTTTCAGACAAAAGTTGAACCTCTGGTCGTCACCTAAAAATAAGGTTGTATGCAATTTTCCCGTAGGTTCAGGAGTATTTGAAGAAAAATAATTTATTTTTGCTAAAAGTTTGTTTACAGCCGGATTAATTATGCTTAATTTGTTAAATACTGGAGTTATAAGGCAAAGTCATAGATCCTTTCTTGTAGAGGATGCCAATGACTACAACTTCTGTATAAATCTTTTTTCGCTAGTGTCAATAATTAATTAATAAATATAATTGTTTATTAATTAATTATTTCTTCGTCCTAGCGAAAAATGTTTCAGACGTTGCACGTGTCATCATTAAGAATAGCCAGCGGAGATATTGACCCGCGCATTAGAACACGAGTTAGAAAGTTTCTGGTTGAGCGGCTTAGAATCGAATAACAGCAGCTCTCAATCTATGTATCTTGCGGGTTATTTTAACGGGAAATTTGCTTTCAGCAGTTTCGGACGATTCCAACGACAATGCATGTAATTCAGTTGATGGATAGAGAGACAGAAAATGATCATATTTGTAAGTACGATTAAAAAGTAATGATCCCTTAGGAGGTTCATAGAAATATTTCGTATCACCGTAAAACGCTACATCCAGTTGCGAGAAAACTGCATGTTATAACGTTTCTACCTTCCCTCCCTGTCTTTCAATAGAAGTGGAGCTGCGTCATTGTTGCAGCAAGGAGGCAACATGCATAGATTAATACGCAGCGAGACGAGCGAATGGAAAGAATGGAAAATAAATTTTAGAAAACGGTAAGTTTGGTACTGTGAAAGAAACGAAAAGATTGGAGAGAGGAGATAAAGGGAGGAATGCAGACCAGGCCGTGGATGAAGCAAGGTACCCCCAGGACGCAAAGGGGAGGTTTGACTCAGCTGGTGCATTCGTTCTGCCCTCTCCACGTTCTGGTCCCCTGGAACTCTCCCTCGGGGTTTCGGTCAGGTCGCGTGTGCAAGCGGACGTCGAATGTCGATATCGGAGTGCGCGGCGCAGGCTGAGCAGTGGCAGTGTCGAGCCACTGCGCCGAGAATCTAAAATTATCGGTCCGTTCGAGAGAGGGGAATGCATGGCATCACATACGGTAGAAGAGGAGAGAAACGCAAGAGAGCGAGCGAGCCCGATAGACCTATGCGCGAAAGGAAAGAGACAGAGGATGAGGGGCAGAACTGTACTAATAGAAATAGATAGATGAAAGAAGATGTGACCAAGCGCAAAGGGGGTGAAGCGAGAAGGCCGAGACGAAGGGGACGTTAAATGCACGTTCTCGATATACTAGTGTATAGCGATTTAATTGAAACGAAGGTGTAGTCGATGATTCCCAGAAGGAGGAAAAGGGAGGCTCGAGATGGAAAAGAGGAAAGCACAGAGAAAGAGGACGAGCAGGGTAAAGAGAGACACGTGATACGAGGAAGCCGAGTAGAGGTGGGACGACGGCACAGACGCTCGAACATAAGTAAGGAAAAACCAGGCGGGGAGGTGTGCAGTGGCGCCGGGAGGTGGTAGAGGAAGAGCTGGAGGTGGTGGCGGTAGCGGTGGTGGCAGAACGGCGGCAGAGAGAGAGTCGTCGTCGTCGTCGACGGTGCCCGTCGGTTTCGGCGCGAGTCATCGCGAGAAGGGACGTTTACCTATCGCACGTCGTCCGAGGTGTCGAAGTATACGTACACGGTTTCGACGGACCGCGTGAGCGACAACAGAAGCGGCGTTCTCTCACCCTCTTTTCTCTCTCTATCTCTCTCTCTCTGTCTCTCCTTCGCTGGTCCTTTCTCCCGTTCCCGTTTTCCTTCGATTTTCCGCCTCCACTTTGGATTTTCCTCAGCTTCGCGAACGCGACCCGTGGATTGTCGATCGTCGCGTCCCGCTCGTCGTCGAGCTGCTGCAGGCGCAGGGGTCGAACGGGTGTGCGCGCTCGCATCCTCCTCGATTGACGAGTGAAGATCGAGGAACCGCGAGCGAGGAGGAATAGCGCGAAGAGGAAGGGTGTTCGAGCAGTGCGGAGGTTGCTCCTCGGCGTTCTCTCGGAGGCGATCGACCACTTGAACGCGCACGATGGCGGACGATCAAGACGCAAACAACACGTGCGAGGATTCCCTCGGTCCCGGCGACGCGAACACTATGTTCGCCAAGAAGATCCGGGGCCGGAAGGGAGCCCTCAAGAAAAAGAATGTCTACGTCGTTAAGAATCACAGCTTCATGCCCCGGTTCTTCAAGCAACCCACTTTCTGCAGCCACTGCAAGGATTTCATATGGTGAGCCCTTTAACAGTCGACGATCATACGCGGAGCTCGCGACCGATCATACGTTCCGTTTCGCCCGTTTGGAATTTGCACTTGCCATTGTCCTTGCCTCGGTCTCAGCTTCTTTCTCATTGTCCCGCTCTCCGTCTCTGTCTCGCCCTTTTCTTCTCTTGTTATAAATCGAGTTTATAGCTGCCGGTAGAGCGGCTCCGAGCATCGGTTAAACGGTCCGACCTTGGGTATACTCGCGCTTGGTCCAAATTAGAAACGGCCGAGCAAGAGGTCAATTTGAACGCGGGGTTTTCGAATGCCTTCGAACGATCGATCGTTTCATCGAGCGCAATTTATTTTCCTGCCCTGTATATCAATTTCGATGATCATCGCGACGGTAAACACACGACGAACGCGGGAAGCGGAAGCGAGTCAGGCACCGACAAACAATAATAATTGATCGCCGTTCCAGACATCTGTTTACACATCTACTCAGTATCGAGGGGTCCGACGCGAGACAGTTTTTCCATTCAAATGTTACGTACGTAGCTCGTGCAATCTAAACGTCGTAAAACCTGCATGAATCATGATACTGACCACGGCGACCGCAATCCTTTTCAAACAGATATCGACGCGTATCCAAGAATCCGACTCTTTCAAGCGACGAACGTTTACTTTCCTCACGGCCACGTCCAAATCTGAATTATCCGTCACGGTGTTAATTAGCATAAAAATAGGTGAGGAAATGGCGGTCTCCGCACGGCATGGTCGAACTACTTATATCTCAACCGCGTACATTTACGTAGCGTGCAGTTGAAACGGTCACAGCCGTTAACGCACAATAGCGAGTAGCGAGGCGACCCAGTAACCAAACAGTTTCAACTTGTTTCACAGACATCGATTTTGCCGTTTAGAACGAACAGCGGCAGCGCGCAACAGACGGTCTCCGATCGGATTCTTTCACGGGCTTCTGTCGTTGCCATTTCACGGCTTAAACACGGCACTGCCGCACGATGAACATCATCCTTATATGCTAATAATAATAATAATCAGCCGGTTGGAAAACCCCAGATCGTTCCAACCAACCGATCGCAGTTGATTTTCTCGTTGCCGCGTTTCTCTCGGTTTGCTTCAGTTCGGCTCGGCTAGGGTTAAAGAGATCGACCGCAAATAATTGGGTTAAATTGCGACAAATACGTTTAAACCATGATCCTGTTCGCGATTCTATCCGATAACTGGAATAATCCGACTGGATCCGATCCGAACCGATCCGATCCGACTCGAGCAGCGAATATTATAGATGCTGGTCCATCAGATACGAAATTCGTGTAACTGTTTTAACGCATAAAACGCATAAGCGAAGAGTTTTCAATAGTTAAGCCGTACCATGACCATACGCGGCGATACGTGCGTACATAAATTTGTATCGATCCGTGACCAAATATACTCAAGGATGCGAGCTATAAAAGTATTAAAGATGCTTCGAAGGGAGCGAGTAAGTAATAAATCGGCCGATCGAACGTTCGAACGGTACACGTGTCGTTTTCATTATCGCGTTTTAAATATGCACGTAGTCGGCCGATAGCCGGTCGAATTTATTTGCCCACTGACTCATTTTTTGTCCCGTCGATATACGACCAGTGTGTGAAGACGGCCGGTCGACAGATAAAGACGGATGAAGCGTTTTTCGCGAGCTTCGTTCGTCGTTTCTTGTTACCTAACTCACGATGCACCTCCTGGACGCCTTTGCCCTCCGATCGGCACGGAACGGAACGCGTGCCTCCGGCTGACCACGACATTTATTTCGCTGGCTTCTGTCTATATATTCGCGAATCACGTGTCCCGATCGCGAGCCGGTGTAACGTATTTAAAACCGTAAGCCGTAAGTCGTTATCTATGGAGTTATGTGGTTTCGCGTGACGAACTTTGTTTTATCCGTCCCTTCCTTTTCTCGCGGCACGTGCACGTTTTCAGTTTGATCGCGAAACTTTCTTTAGCGCGTGTTTCGCTCGCACGCATTCCGCCAATTAGTGTCAACGCGCGTCAATTTATTCGTTACTCGACGCCGTCGTCGTCCCCTGTTTTTCTTTGCATTCGCGCTACGGAGATCGTGACGATTTTCTCACGAGCGGCTACTCTCTTACTAGGGATGCTCGATTCTCCGCAAAGAATTGATTCTCGAATTGATTGTGAATCGGAATCTTTTAGATAAATGGTGTTGGATAATGGGCAGGTATTATTAAAGGACATTGTGCTCAATAAAATAACAAATATTTTGTCATTCAAACATCATTTGTTACTTAATTACTATTCGTTTAAATGGTAAAGAATGTAAAAACAGTAATTAATGCAAATGTTCCGCTGTTAACTTATCTCTGTGATAATATGTATATCAAAATATTTCCCCAGAGGGCAAAAAATCTTACATTCTATCGATTTTGGAGAAAAGGACGTGGATGTGTTTCCTGATTTCCTACAAACGAACCAAGTTATGCTTCGTCTCCAGTTCGTTCGACATTTGTTCCAGCGAAACGGAATCAATTGTTTTTCTGAATTTGTTGTAACATTTATCAACATCTATGCATACTTAGATTAAATGATTAAAAAATCGGAAGTCATTGGAAATTGTAGTTCTTCACTTGTTAGCGTATCCGAGTCTAACTCGTGAACTCAGTTCAGACACTGATTTTAAGTAGCCGTACATAGGATTGATCATTTGGGCAAGGATTGTAAAATAAAAATGCCAAGATTCGTTTCATCCATTTATTTGTTAATTCAAAGTAAATCAGATATTTTCTTTATCGCAATATTTATTAGCGCATGTATTAAGTTAATGATGTACAATTTAACATACAAATACAGAGATTCTTAAGCTAGATCGTAGTTCTTCGCTTGGTACCGTTTTCAAAGACTTTGAAAACGCTACCAACCCAGGTCTCACCGCGTGGAGGTGACTACGTTCGAGACCCGGACAGTGGACAATCCCCACTGCCCCCTTCCCTATTAAATTGCCACCCTATTATACGGAGCGAATATTAGAGACGGATTTTAGACGATTGCGAACAAGACTCTAACTATTGACTCTAACTATGGACTAACTATTGACTCTAAATGGAAACTAAGGTGAGAACAAAATGTCAGACTTCACTTGGGCACCAGAGTTCGAGCCGAGCAGGATACTGCACCCGAATGACGATGCCTCAGCGCAGGAATGGCCTGACCACGACCAATCCGTCTCACGGAGCTTACGCACTGCACCTGGGAATGGAACAGGAACACCCCTAGCGACTGACGAGACAGGCCAGCCGAGATACAGGACCGCAACTCTTTTCTCCCTCCGGTACTCGAGCAAAGTCTGACTGGTAAACTACTATTCGCGGCGCGGGTATACTAAAACGCGAGCAAAATGGATTGACTGAAACGAGAGAAAGAGGGATGAAGTTAAATTCGCTCCGTTATAGGGTGGAATTTAGAAAGGCATACTGCACACTAGTACCGGTACCCACACACTCATACTCATACCGCACACCGCACACGCATACTGGGATGGGATGGGAAAAGGGGTGTCTCGATCGGCCGATCGAGTGACTCGAGGAGCGTCGGGGCTCTGTATTTATACCCTCTCGGCGATCGACGGTTTGGGCAAAATGACGTCTGCGCAAAATGATTGGCCGATTCTTAGGAGGTTCGGCTCCTAATTTGCATATTCGTTTTCTCCCGCATTTATCGATAATCGGGCAGGATTTTTTGGGTCATTCCAAAGGGAATGACCACTGACTTTAAGTACCCACCCCTAGGATTGGTCATTCGGTCATCTGGTCAAGGATCGCGAAATAAAAATTCTGAGATTCGTTTCTATTAATGTATTAATCAGAATTCGGCCATTTGCATTAATCGATCATAATTACTCGGGTTATTTTAAAGCGAGTGACCACTGACTTATAGTAGCCATCCCCAGGATTGGTTATTTGATTAAGAATCGTGAAATAAAAATGCCAAGATTTTGTTTCGTGCATTTATTAATAAGAATTTGGGTATTTTTACAATGCATATAATAATATTACAATTTATACAGCCGTTATAATCTTACGAGCTATTTCCATAAATGGCAGCAAGGAGTACGGGTTTTTCATAGCAAAATTATTTTTGTCTCAATTTTTAGAAAAGTTACGTTTATTTAGAACGATTTACATTGAAAAATGGAATTTAATAATTGGTCATTTCACAGGGAGTGACCAGTTGACCACTGACTTTAAGTACCCACTCCTAGAATTGATCATACGGTCATCTGGTCAAGGATCGCGAAACAAAAATTCTGAGATTCGTTTCTATTAAATAATTGATTGGATATTTCCTTCTATACTTTTTAGCACGTAGCTATTTATTATTAGCATTATTCTTCCGACGTCTGATTTCTTTTTAATTATAGGAAATGCGTTTTTCTAAGGTACATAAACTTTTGGGATTGACTGTATAATCAATACATCTTTAAGAGACATCTGAAAATGTTGCTTCTCTAAGTTCGGTCATTATTTCACACGCCTATTTACGTGCATATCTTGTTCGACGGGAATTCAAACCGAAGCGACAGTCGCGAGTAAACGAAGCGTCCGCGATTGATCCGAATACGTATCGGTGCACGGATTCCGGCCGGATCTCGGTCATTCCTCGAAGCTCACGATCGAGCCGAACGTCCCGTCGCGTTTATGCCGAACGATTTCGAATTTCCGTCCAGCCATCGAACGGCGAACGGAATTCCTCCCGTCATCTCTTCACTCGCGTTACACAATTTTCCTGTTTATTATCGCCGAGGTAATTATACAGATTGAATCGATACCAACTACCATTATCTTTCATTTATTCCTTTTTACCACAGAGCCTTGTTGCCGTTTCATGTTGCGTCGCATAAATTGTTACATTCGACCAGCTATCACATGAGATATTGTATTAATTTTTTATATTCATAGCAACGTGCGAGTCGAGCCTGCGACATTAATGACAGAACGGCCGGTCTCATCGTTCCCGGTTGTCATACGAGAAAACGGAAAAATGTTGGAACGCGGATACATTAATAGACTCGTTACTTGGAAGTTACAATGATTTCCCGTGCACCGAGCGACGTTCTAATTCTAGATTCTAAAGTCGATTCTTTCGGTGTCACTCCCGGCGAGAGAGTTACGTTCTGAATTTCGTCGGGCCGATTTATTCGCACGATTCATGTAATATTTCTCAGGGCGAAATCTAAAAAAGAGTTACGTCCCACGAAAGCGAGCGCGCGTCCTGGCCGAAGGCCAAAGCGTGCGCTGCCTGTTGAATTTTGCATCGAACGGCGAAACAGGATAGTTTGTTTTCGTACATACGTACCTAGCATCTGCATAGGCAAGCTTCCCGGGTGGTACACGGTGACACTTGGACGTCCAAACGGAATTAGCAGCTAATCTTTGCCACGCGGAAATGGAAATTGATTCATAAAATTGTTGGCCGACCGGCGGCAGTCGGTCGGTTGTGTAAATCGCGTAAATTTGCATCGGATGTAGAACGCGGATATTTTCATTGTTACACGCTGCGAATCGAGCAAATACCAAATATCAGTATCGGGCAGGGAAAGATACGACTCCTGTTCCCAGAAAAGTATTGGTTATCTCGGTATCTGGGATTCGAGAGGCGTGTGCTTTCAACAATTTTTTTTTCATAGTCCGCCGAGACCCGGGGGACAAGGAAAGTGGGAGGAGGGGGGTTAGAAGATCGATGAAAACCGAGCGAACCCAATTAGCTCGGAACAAAAGGCTTTCGATGGATTCCTCGCGTCGCGCCGCGCCGCGCCGCGCCGCGCGTGCATCCGTTTCGTCGTCGCGAATCTCGACGAGCCCGAGAAACCTGTCACGGTTCAACGAGCATCCACACGGACATTACACACGTGTGCACGGACGTGTAGGTCGCAAGGACCAACGAACACGGTTATGCGATTTCGTGATCGATTGCATTTTCGCGAAAAAGAGAAGATGCATACGGCCAGGCGCAGAGGAGCAGATCTTCACGTTTGTTCCTCCACGTTCATTCAAACCTTTGACTACACATTGGGTCGCCAGTTGCACTGGCTTCCAATGTTAAGAATGTTAAGAGAGTTCCGCTTTCGGGACCCATACGTCAATCGAACAGCGGCAATTTTAAGTCAGTCACTTTAAATTGTACATAGTATCCATGTGTACAGTCAAAGGCAGGTATTCTTAAGGATGTATTGGCTATACAGTCAATTCCAAAAGTTTATGCACGTTAGAAACACATTTTCTAAAAAGAAATCAGACGTCGGAAGAACATTGCTAATAATAAACAAAA
>NW_017176532.1:170540-178565 GCF_001652005.2 Ceratina calcarata | reverse complement strand
GTCAAAAGTTCGCCATTTCGACGCTGGGATGGTCTAATTTTGTCAACATCAATAAAATGTCAAATAATCATACTTAACTCGTTAAATACTCAAGTTAGAAGAAAAATACATAGAATCTTTCTTGTAGAGGACATCAGTGCCTACAATTTCTGTATAATAAACTTTTCGCTATCGTCAATAATTAATTGGATATTTCCTTCTATACTTTTTAGCACGTAGCTATTTATTATTAGCATTGTTCTTCCGACGTCTGATTTCTTTTTAATTATAGGAAATGCGTTTTTCTAAGGTACATTAACTGTTAGGATTGACTGTATAGCCAATACATCCTTAAGATCGTCTTAAGCACTTGCTATCCCTGTCTATTCCATATTTCCAGTTCTTTTTTATACAGGAAACAGGAACTTACAAATGTTTAAGATGATCTTAAGAATAATGACTCCGAATACCCGCCAAAGATTAAAACCGTTCGTTGCGCGAAATCATGAATCAGCTGTCCCGTGAATTTCAAGCGAATGGGTCGGTGGTAAGAGCGAGGGAAAGCGTCGGACAGGGAAGAGTCCCTCGCCTGCATCAAGCCTAATTGAAACGGAACAATGGACGCGTAAACAGAGTGACGAGTCAATAAGGGTTTCATTAATTACGTTCGTTCTTTCTGTATTCGGTTTAGCTCTTCCGTTGTCCGACCCGTTTACCCTTTTCTCGCTTCCGCTGGCTTCCCAGTCGATCGATTGATCGCGAGGTCGCGGTCGGTCGCCGCTTCGGGACGAAACCGTGTTCAACCAACGGCAGCTCTACCGTTCGTTTTTTTTTTCTTTATTCTACTGTGTCCACGTATCTGGTTTCACTTTAAACATTCTCCTCAAATTTGATCGTAAAAACCGAGCACGCATGGATTCCGGTGAATCGTAAAGGGAAGCTAATTTTACGATTCCGCACCTATTATCCGACGCAGGCGTTGTTACAACGTGGAGCGTGACCCCTGCCCCGTTATTTCTTTCGGCTCGATTTTCCAAAAGGCCGCGCAAAAGGTTGGACCCACGCTTCGTAAATAGAATCGAGTGGACCATGAAACTAAATGGAGACTTAAAATTTGCATTATCAGCAAAATTATCAGCAGATTTCTATGCGGCATGAAACGTTTATGATATCAGTTGGAAGCGTGCTTTTAACGCTACGTATATTTTTATACGTCGCACGCATTGCTCGTATTTTCTGTATATGCGATTATCTCAGAAACGCATGAGATCCGCGGTTTAATTAATAGTAATTCCCGCTGTATTGCAGTAGGACGCACTTAAATTGAATTCGACACGGTTGAATCAGAGGAAAATCTTAGAAGAGATGTTCTCAGTTGATTCTACGATCGGAATTACGCTAGTCCCGTCTATCCATGCTCGACTCCACCGCAACTGCGGGCTGTTTCGATTTAAGCTCCGGCCAAGTAATATAGGATGTAGATATGTAGGTTAATCGCAGATCTTGCATCTCGCTCCTGTACTGTCCGCCTCTCCTTATTTCTATCTCCTCGCGTTTTACGTCTCGCGACCCTTCGACAAAGCGGGACGCGAACTCCATTCACGGTGTTTATCGCGCGAAAACTTTATTACCCAGGGCCGCCGCGTCGCTCAAACTCCCGTGAACGTCTCTCTGTGAAACGGATGCAATTTCCGAGTTGTAAATAGAAAAATATTGCGAGCACTCGCTTCGAACAATTACGAAAATCTGATTCGTCGATCTTTATAATTCGACGACAAGGCCAGGTTCTCCTGAATTATCTAACACCGCGCTATATCCTGCAAAACCGTGCTATTATTAGTCGTGTCCTGTCTCTCAAGGTGAATTATTTCGCCTCGACGAAATAAAAATCGTACCATTGGAAATAGTAATTGTTAATACGTTTCGAGTCATGCCGATAGAATGATACGTGCAATTTTCCTGGGTCAACGAATACAAATGAAGCAAAGAATAGACTTGAATTCGTTGCATTCTCATACACACTCGATATAAGTTCGATTTGCGTGCGCTATACGTAAATCGTAGATTCATCATATTCTACGTATTCATGCCGAGAACTCGGCGCTTCTAAAATCTGAGCGTTCGGAAATTGGAAAGTTTGAGTCGAATCGAGAGTCGAACCCTGCGGGCATCTCCGCCGGCCGACAAGAACGGTCCAGAGGCGAGTCGTTGTTCGTTCTTTCGCGAAGGCGAATTTCGAGGACGCGTTACACCTATCGTTGCAACTATTGTTGGCGATCGGAAGCATCGCCAAGCGGCGGGAACGTCGGATAAGCTTTGTGTGGAAAGTGGAAACCTTGAAATATCGATCTGTTCGTTGAAGCTGATTTAATCGTTGACCAGGTCCAGCGTAGAGGCGCTCTCGCTCGGATCGGAGCAACGCCGTAAATTGCGACTTTAAAAACGCTCTCTCCGATCCCTTTTCCTCCTGCCTAGCCTCCGCATCGCGAGTAAAACTTAAATATACCAGCCTCGATAACTTTCCAAATTCCGTTCCGTCGTACAACAGAGTTAAAGGGTTCTCTGTGTGCAACGAATTTAAAAATGCGGTTTCTATGACTTAGCCGGCGGGTGGCCATGGCCCCGCGAATTAAACTGAAACACGCTTTGCTAATTTTCCAAGTTCGCTATACTTAGAAGAGGCATGTAAACCTGATTTGGACGCTGGGATTGTCTACGTGCTCGGCCATAATCCAATGAGTCAGGCGTAGGAACGTACGCGTATCTCGTTAACCAAGTCTGGATTCCGTCTGCATCGTTTCTCGTTCCCTTGAAATTATCGGAGAGCGGGACAAAAAACGCGTTGACGCTTTTATCGGAGGGATATTTTAGCTTCGCTTGCACGGTCAAACGTGTAGCAGAGAGATAAGACTTGAGAGCTGCTTTCATTTTATTTTTGACAAGTCTCGCCAATCGACGGACGGTGTTTCTATATAAATATGAATATGAATTTGAACAACCGGTTGATAATTCAGTCGGCCGAGGTCGTTGAAAAGTTTCGTTTCGTTTTCAGGGGCTTCGGAAAGCAAGGATATCAATGCCAAGGTAAGAACGGCTGCCTATCGAGACGAGGAAGAGAACGCGAGAACGACTCGAGCTTTTGCTCCATTTCAACGCTTGTGTTGCAGTGTGCAGTTTCGTGGTGCACAAACGATGTCACGAATACGTGACCTTCACGTGCCCCGGCGCCGACAAAGGAGCTGATTCGGACGTGAGTATCAACGAGTCGCATACCTTCGTTACGAACGCGAACTCGAAACTCTTTTTCCGTTTGTTTCTTATTTACTATCGCGCGCAGTCTTTTCATCGCAGAGTCGAACAGCCTTTCTCTCTTTCGACCAAAGCCGAGGACGTTCTACCCTCCCGTCGCTCGCACGCGTCTCTCGTTTCTCAATTAAAAAGAATAAAAAAAAAGGGACGTCGCGATTCGATCGACTCGTGTGTACATCCTTCACTCTCGACGTCATCGACAGTCGAACGATCAGAGAATGATTACTGCGTCACGTCGACGCGCTTCCTCATCCCCCACTGTTTCTCTCTTGTTAATTAAATACGCGCCGATCGGAGGCGCGAGCGCCTCTAAACACGCGTGCAAAATGCCTCGTCCGTGTAACGGGCGGCCGAGCGGCTGCCGTGAAAAGCGGTTAAGGAAGGTCGCTGTCGGATCGATATCGAGGTCGAGCTTTCCGTATTCCCGTCGACGATTCGCGCGACGAGCGTATTTTTACAAACCGATCGATTCAACCCGGATCCCGTTTTCTCCCGGACCATGAAATTCCCGCGACCCAGCGGACGCTCGCCGCTCGCCACTTGCATCGCGTCAATCGTTTACGATTACTCCTATATGCATCGTCTTTAGAGACTCGAAGGATGCATTCCGAAAATTATTTTATTTTTAATTCGCAACGTGACGGATGACGTATCTGGAAAATTGAGCGAAGTTTCGTACGCACCGATCTGACATTTAGAACAGTATACTCGACACGTGTTTCACAAGATTAGAACTCGATGGAAGAGGGATGTACCTAACGAGGAAACGAATCGAGGCAAAGGTCCGAGTCTAATAACTGATGGAAAGGATTAAGACGCGTCGAGGGACGAGAACGATCCTCGGCTGGAGTAAACGGGGAAAGGACACCTGGGGCTAAGAGCTATATATACATATATATACATATGTATAAATGAATATATAAATACTATACATAGAATTTCTCCACGTTTTCTCGCACCGCGCACGATTGGCCTAAGCGTTTTCTGCGCTTCGTTTTAACCACGCTTGTAACACGGTATAATACGATTGTGCGAACGAAATAAGAAGATTCTCATTGGCCCGGACTCAGTCAGTCATTCGATGGAAGGAGCGACGATCCCGACTCATCCTCCGAACCGACTCGGAATTAAGTAAATGCGGCTGATTTGTTTCTCATGCACGTTTTTCAGAAACGTTCCAAACGAAGTCGAAAGCGATGGACGAGTCGGAAACGTCTCTCGAACCATCGCGAGAGATCGGAACAGTTTTTTTCTCGTTTCACATTCGTCATCATTATCGTTATCATTATTATTATCGACTAAGAATTATACGATCAATGTCCCCTAGCGTCTTCCTTGGCCCTGGTGCTGATTTTCCTTGTGCTTCTGTGCTTCGAAAACGACTCTTTTCTCGATTCACTCGCGTGAAATTCTTGCAGCTTCGAACGCACCACCCCGATTTCCCTGATGGCGACTCGCGTCGCGCAGAAACGGAAACTCGTTCAGAAAACGCATTCGTATCAAATTCGAATCTATCTTTCAAGGATCTAATTAAAGTAATGGAGATTTTAATCAGAGAAAACGACCCGACGTAATGCACGGAGTCGCGTACAACGTCGGGTACGAAACTGGGAAACAGATTAATCGAATTGGTACTTTAACCGTTTAACAGCGAAACGCAGTCGCGGGGATAAACACGTTCGGTCCTTAAAGTAATTGCAAAACGAGTACTAGCGAGTTTATGCACGCTGTGATTGCCAGGAGTTTTCCCACGTGATCGATGAATCACTTATACAGAGTGTCCCAGAAAAAGTTTTACAGGTGATTCAGTAAATGTTTCTGAACAACAATTTCCTTTACCAAAATGCAAAGTGAGGTATAGTTATTGAATTATTAACGAAAAACACTGACCAATGAGAGCACGCGTGGGGCCCGCGCTATGCCACGGCCGAGCGTCACGATCCGAGCTGACCTACCCATGGCTCATTTTTCATTTTATCAAAGGAAATTGTCGTTCAGAAATACCTCAAAAATCATCCCTTAACACTTTCTTTGGGACACCCAGTATATCTAGTTAGATATAATAATGAAGAATCAATTTCGCGTGAGCTTCTGGTCGTAAACGGTAAATCGTTTTACCGCCTGGACTGGCCGGGAAAGAAAACGCTTATCAGGGAATTCGGTCGATGCGGATGCGGATCGATCCCGATTCCTCGTTTCCACCCGATATCTCCCAAAACCTCGCGTCATAAAAGCCGCCCCCGATAGTCTGCGTGTGTGTGCACGGTGTAATGGTGTAATAACGCAGGACACGCGGACGAAGCACCAATTCAAGCAACACACCTACAACAGCCCCACCTTCTGTGACCACTGCGGTAGTCTTCTCTATGGTGTCATCCACCAGGGCATGAAGTGCCAAGGTATCATTATTAAGAACCAAAGAAAAAAAAAAGCAAATCGAAAGATTTGCGAGATCTAAGAAAAGAATAAAAAAAAAAAAAAAACGAGAACACGCAACCAGTCACACGCACACAGACACACGAAAAGGAAAAGGACACAGACACTGTCGCACATTTCAATGATAATTATTGTATTTACTAATCGTTGATCGTTTTTTGTCTTTTTGGCCCACCGTTTGTTCGTGTGGTGTTGCTTTGTCTTCGTCTTAATCCTCTAATTATAATTATGCTCTTCTTCGTCTACTTCTAATACAACATCGTTCTTCTTCTTCTTCTATTACTACTACTACTATTATTTTATCGTCTGCCCTTTCTACTTTCTTGTTTTCCCCGCTGTCCCTTCTCTCTCTCTCTCTCTCTCTCTCTGTAAATATTTTTACTCGCAAAAGCTTGCAGGAACAGTTTTCGATGTTACTCGCGCGTTACCATAGCAGCCTGAAACTCTAAAACGCTCGTGCATCTCGCAAGCACGGTCGAGATACGATTGCGCCTTTTCCACGAACCGTACCTACTTATATACACAGAAATTAATTTGCCGCGAATTCGCCTCCCTCGAGCGGAAAATTCGTGGCCTAGCTTCCCCGCCCGGGCTTCATCGCCGGGATAACGCTGTTTGCGCCTTCTAAATGTCTCCGGGGCTACCGTTACTACGCATTTTACACGCATAACGCGTATTACATGTGCGCACAGAAACGTGTACCTATTTACTTTTCTCCAAAGAGGAGAAGAAGGAAAGAAGCCGAGAGGGGGTGATTGCAAAAAAGAGAAATGACGAAGTACGCTTTGAGAGCTTTCGGATCGAAAGTTTAAAGCAGCTATTCTCGTATCATTGTTGCGTGTCAAAATTGCGAATCTCTTTCGCACGCATGTCATGCACATGCACTGCCGTTCTTATGACATACTGTAAAAGCTATAACGTGAGTTAGGAAGAATTTGAGTACACTGGAAAAAAGTATAATGATTCCATTGAAACTTATTTTATACTCAATTTTCAGATTTTTTTATAGACATAGTATTTGCAAGTGGAAGGTGAGATTCATGAACGAAGATTTATATCGACGCAACTTTGATACGATACGACGATATGATACAAATTGATGTCGATGTTAAGGTTCGAAGTTCCTCTCTTCTTCTTTTCCTTCGCTCTCCCGCTTGTGGCCGCGGTGGCGGATCTAACGATGGGCTCGATGGAATTGCAGATCGTATCAGAATTTGTCAAAAGGAAAAAGGAACGATCGATCAGCTCATCGGTAGAAGGATCTCGTTTTTTAAACAGTTCTCCGATTTTTTCTGTTTCTTTTTTCTACGAGTCTAATGTGTGCGCGTGAACACCCCATCCACTGACACATTTTACCGAGCCCTAATTTCGAGTATTCTATCGTTTACAACGTGTGTGTGCACAGACGTTGGATGTTCGTTATACTGTACTACACGCGATATTTAGCTTGGCATTACTCTGAATGGCGAAGCTTGTCGTTCGTCTCTTTGTCATAGTTGTGCAAAGTTAGGTGGATATTAAAACGTACAATCGCGCGAACTGTTATTTTTTTTTTTTTTTCTTTCTTTCTTCCCGAATGCATGGAGATTGTTCAAGCAACGATAGAGATAGCGAGCACACGAATCCGGTTCGTGCGACATTCCACGTAGTCGAAGTAGAAAGAGGATGATCGATCAAAAAAAAGGAGCAACTCACTCAATTACCGCTGCTTAAAGGTTTAGACGATAGGAAGGTAACGCGTGAGCGTCGTAACACAAACTATGTTCTTCCGAATTAAGAAAGATGCTTCGGGACACATCTTCTCTTCTGTACAGTTCTATTTTTCCATTATATTTTTTCTACGATGTTTCGAATCTCGGTGTACATACATTCTATGTATCTTTGCCTCTACGTGTCTATCTAACGATCTTCGCACTCTTTATTTTTGCTTTTATATATTTTTGTACATACACTGCGATCGGTTCTCTATCGTCCTTGCACGTTACCGTCCACAAAGCTCCAGTGATCCGCAAAAAATTGTTTCATACAAAACATCTGACTGTCGTTCGATTTTATTAAAAGAAGCTGTATATAAATTCTGCATTTAATGGACCTTATGAATTATGTATGTAAATCCTCGCACTTGGACCAATCCGAATTTATTCTTTTATTACTTTTAGGATCAGGAAATATCGCGTTGCATTATCTGTATTCGTACTTCAGGTGAAGAAGGATATACTTAAGGATGTATTGGCTATACAGTCAATCCCAAAAGTTTATATACCTTAGAAAAACGCATTTCTTATAATTAAAGAGAAATCA
>NW_017176532.1:144705-169475 GCF_001652005.2 Ceratina calcarata | reverse complement strand
TTTTGACATGGAAATTGTAGCTCTCGTCGTCCTCTACAAGAAAGGTCTGATGCAATTTTTCCATAAGTCCAGCGGTTTGGGAGTTATTGGCCAAAAACGAAAATTTGGAAGAAATTGAAGGGGTACCCCTTGGAAAAATCTCGGAAAAATCGAAAATTTTTTTTTTGTGTATTATTAGCAATGTTCTTCCGACGTCTGATGTCTTTTTAGAAAATGTGTTTCTAACGTGCATAAACTTTTGCAATTGACTGTATAGCCAATACGTCCTTAAGCAAATACTCGTGGATGGTAACGTGCCATTTGGTTCTTACAATACTTCTGCACGATACAATTCCGTTGAGAGTTGAATTGCGAATCGTGGGAATTTAGTTGGTATCTTTATGGACACACGCCGTGCCGGTGAGACAGAGGCGGTCAAACCGTAAGAGAAGAAAAGAAAAGGAAAGAATTGGTGGAAGAGCGTTGGTATGGAACGCGTTTGAAAAGAGCGGCGTAGAAATTAATTAAAGGCTCGAGGAGGCGGAAAGGAATAAGTGGGTGAAAAATTGAGCCGAAGAAGGAGCCGTTCCTGCTCTCCTCCTCTTTCTTCTATCGCATCTGTTTCCAGGCTCCATTAATCTAGTTCTTCACTCGGCGTTTTCGCGATCCGAACCTGCGCTCTTCAACCGGCATTCTTTCTCTCATTGTGACTCGCGATGGAACTTTAAGAGGAAGAACGGGCCGAATCCAATTTCGAGAGAGCAAATCCACCGACCCCGGGTCCCAAGAAGACCAGCTGGTTACCCTTTAATAGGTTTACCCGCGACAATTTCTCGCTTCGCTCGAGAGGAAAGAAGCTTCTCTTCAAGGCTATTCAGAATCTCGAAATCGAGACGAGTCGATTCCGCTTCGAATCATCGTCCTTCCTCGACGTTTATGAAAAACTCCCGACTCCTTGTCCGAGGTTCATCGAGTTACGAATTAGCGAGGGAACAGGCGTCGGACTCGACTTAGTTAGAGCAGTTAGGCGCATACATTGGTTGGTCGTCGCCGTCGCTCGTCAGAGCCGGAAGCCGAATCAGATCAAAATGACGGACCGGGCGTTCCCGGGCTGCTGTTTCTTGTTCCCAGATGAGCACCGCACACAAATGGGAGGTTTTCACGTACCTGACGCCGACCTTCTGCGACCACTGCGGCTCGATGCTTCACGGTATCTCGCAGCAGGGACTTAAATGTTCAGGTAGCTAAACCAAAAAGCATTAAAACAAAAGACGACTCAAAACGAAAGTGTCTCAGCTCCATACATACGTATACATAGATAGGAATACGAAGCGGCTAGACCTCGCACGCGTCTCACTTAGCGCATCTTCGAGACAACAGTTCGCCTTCCTCTAGATTCGAGAGGGAACAGCAGTCGAGCAGCTTTCTCCGTGTCAAAACGATATACTCGTTTCGCTCGCCTCGAAGCGATTCGACCAAGCCAAACCGATTTAACGTCTAATCGGGGAAGGAAAAGTGCACGAGGCTGCGAAAGGGTTAAACTCACGTCGCCGTCTCCGGTTTTAATCTAGCCGGGGCGACTTCCCACTTAGCAGCGTACACGCCAGTCACTCGTACGCCCGCGAAAGATTTTTGCCAGATATCCGGCACTGTTCCGTTCTCGATCTCGCGTAGATCTCCGATCAAAGTAGTTCGAAACGAGTTCGCTTGCACCGTCAATAACAACGTATATTTGCTCACCTAACTATGCTCCGACTCTCTTTAAGCTCGAAACGATCGTCCGAATCGTACACGTCTCATCGCTAATTCCTCCCATCTTCTTCGGTATCACGCAGTTCGATCGGTCTCGTTTAAAAAAAAAAAATCACACCTCCCATCCGCGGTACGAGCCGACCAAACGATCGGTCGATACAGCTTCGAAGGGTTTCTCGCGAGTGGAAAAAAGAAGAACGACTTGGACGAAAGGTCGCGACCTTTACGTAATCGTTCCTCTCGGCGGAAACTTTTTCCCCCTCGTACCTCTCGGCGTTGTTCATCTTCCGAATCTCTTCATTCTCTATGCATTCTTCGACGAGCAAATCGCAAATCGCGAGTACTTACTTATCGTTAGTTCGAGAAATCCAACTCGTTTCGCCTCTCGAAATCTGCGCTTCTTTTCCCTCGTATCTTTGTCCTTACGGTGCGAGTCCGCTTGCGTCGTACTCTCGCACGCCACCATCGCGCAGAACAATTTATTTTATCGTTTTTTATATAGTTCGTTCTTATTATTTTTTTCCAAATGATACAACGTTGATACGACACGAGGGTATGACACAAGTGGATCCTTCGAGTATCGGCACGGCCTCGATTCTACACTTTTACCTAGTTTATCGTCGTAGCATCGAGAATCGAGAAGAAACGCTCCCCTTGTCCGTGACGTCCGAATGTCGGTGTTCAACTCTTTGCACCTTTCCCTGAGTTTGCCTAACGATAAGTAAAACTCACGTACACGTATGTCCCTACCCGTTCACGAAGGAACAAGGGACGCCCTGCACTTGGTTGTTTGCCTCTTCCTATTTAGCTCACCTCGCTTGCTTGTTACCCCGTCGCTCTTCTTCTTCTTCGTCCCGTCGCGCTCGTCTTTAGCCAAGAGATTACCCAGTTTTGTACATACATGTCACGGATACCAAATGCGATGTACGAGTATGTACGTCAATGTATACGTGTTCTCACCCTTTCGATTTTACTGTCGGAAGCGACTGATTCGAAACAGCGTTTGCAAAAATTTAGTTAATTCCGATGAGAAATTTGGTCTTCCGAAACAGAAGAAGAGCTTGAAAGTATACATTGCTTACACCTCGCGTACATATCTGTTAGTACACTTTAAGAAACATTGTACGTATTTGTCCGGGATTTGTATACTAGAGACTGTACATACGACACATGATTGTTGTGCATGCTACGTAATTATCGTGATACACGTTATACTCGTTACGTAGATTTGCCTTTCGCCCATCCGCGAGTAAACGTGAACGCAGAATACATATGCGTACCTATTTACTTACTTACTTACTTACCTCCGTTCGTCGATTGGACAAACCCTTACGACTGCAAACTACTTAGAACTCGTATGCGATGTTACATCGTTAAACTGCGGATTTTATGCGTTATAGAAAAAATTATTAAACGATGCACATGGAAACTGCGGTGCAAAATATGCTACTCACAATACACATAATTGCTTTTGAAATGAAAAAAATCGTAGTATAGATTTTATCATTTGAATCATAGATCTTTATTACGCAAAAAGAATTCGCAGTTTATAGATTGATACGCGTATCGTATATAGGGCGACCGATTCGAAATCTGAGAATCTTTGCTCGTTTTATTCAAACGACAGTTTTAGTCATCTTCAGTCCTGTATACGTACGCGTAATGTACACAGTAGATATCTGTACATAAGCCCTTTCTCTAAAATGAAATATCGTTTGCTACGTTCTCTGCTCGTTTCCTCTTCCACCCTGACTTTTCTCGACAATCGATTCTCAAACGGAAAACGTATTCTTTCTTCTTTTCCTTTATACCTTTATATCGATGTCCCTGTATATCGATGTCAAATCGTGTATTAAATATTTCTTCAGACGTTCAACCACTTATCGTTAATCGTAGTCACCGCCGTCTTTGCTTAATCTCCTCCTGTTTAATCAGTTGAAGATTACGAGGTGTTTTATCAGATTAAATTGCCCCAAAAAACAAATGAGACGTAATGAAATTTAATGAAACAATTGTGTCGTTGTTATCTCGATTTCTTATGATAATCTCCTCGTAGTTCGATACGTAACGAATTTCGTTATACTACAATCCAGTATTATCTGAATGGACACTCTGAGCACGAACAGGCAGTGTGCATGAATTACCAAGTCACTTTCGACTGCAGCCGCGATCTGTCAAGCTCCGAGGAGGAGAGACGCGAGAACTGTAAACGAGAAAAGTTGAGTCGAGGAGAAGAGAAAGAGACGATAGAACGTAGGTCGGCAGCTGCAGTTCCGCCGCATGCCGAACGAAACGCGTGAAGAACCGCGTGCCCCTGTCCTGCATCCCGCTGCTCGAACCACCACCTTCAACCCTTTCGAAACGAACATTTTCCTTTTAACGAGGGAATTGTAGGAACTCGAAGAGAGATGTAAACGAGTAAAGCTAGATTCGGTAGAGTCGACTGGTCTCGAAAGGGTTGGTAGAAGAAAAAAAAAAAAGAAAAATCGCCGGTCTGGCTGCAAGGGAACTGCTCGAACAACGATGATAATCGATCGTGATCTGATAACGCAGCATGTGACATGAACGTACACAAGAGATGCGAGGAGAGCGTGCCGAACCTTTGCGGATGCGACCACACGGAGAGACGTGGTCGTATAAACTTGCACATCACGTGTACCGGAAACAAGCTCACCGTCGAAGGTGTGTATTTCTAATTTCGTATTCCGTACGCATACGTACACCTCCGTTCACGAGTTTAGGGACAACTCTGCTCGTCAGAATGCCTGACAAATATTCCAATTTATTCAGCATTATCTCGACTGAAACATTACACGATGCCTGTGAAATAACAGAAAATTCATACTCTAAAAACGTCAGACTCAGTTTTACGAGCCAAGACTCATGAGCGGGGGTGCCTTCTTCTCCAACGTTACGAGGCAAGAAATTCGAAACACGGTGAACGCGTTTAATTCAATTCTCAGTTTATAACTCGATTCGATGACGCCCGATACGCCTAGAAACGTTATTACACGCCCAGCACCTGGCACGATCGCGTGCCAAATAATTCGGTTCAACGTGCACACTTATACGTACACGCGCCCGTGTACCGACTCTTTTCGACAAAGTAATGGTATTTATGACGGTTTATTTTTAATGAGGCAAGACTTAGAACCGTGATTGATCGTCTTTCGTGTTCCCTAAACGTTCGAGTGAATAAAAGATAGATACCGTGCAGTAACACGCGAATAATTTTAGTTCGATCAGTTGCGACGCGTTACGGTTCGCAAATGGATTTAATCATCTTACGCTTTGCCGCGATAATTGGCATTAAAAATATCACGCGATCGATTTATCGACGCTTCCGTCAAACGGAGGCACCGAGCAGCGGCGGAGCTACTTAGGACCCCGACCAACGCAACATCTTTATTATTAGATGTTCGTTACCGGTGAAATTAAGCTCCTTCCGCTGCTCAAGGTCCGGACATTAAATGGTCGTTGATCAGAGCCGACAATGAGGATCCTTTCTATTACTGCGATGCGAGAAACGAGTCTGTTTCGGGATTACAGTGAAACAGGGCCGGAACTTGATACCAATGGATCCGAACGGTCTGTCGGATCCTTACGTCAAGTTGAAGTTGATCCCGGATTCGGACAACGTGAAGAAGAAAACGAAGACAATCAAATCGTCGTTGAACCCAGAATGGAACGAGACAATCATTTTGTAAGTGTTTCTTGTGTACGTTGGCTCAGAATCAATGAAACGGTTCACAGGCGTAAGGAGGACGACGGAGGAAGTAGAAGATGAGAGAGTTTGATTATTATTTTCAGCGATTTAAAACCCGAGGACAAGGACAGGCGACTCCTGATCGAGATATGGGATTGGGATCGGACATCGAGGAACGACTTCATGGGTTCCTTGTCATTCGGGATATCGGAGCTCATCAAAGCGCCGGCCAGCGGATGGTTCAAACTGCTCACGCAAGAAGAGGGAGATTTCTACAATGTACCTGTACCGGAGGAAGGCGTGGATCTCGCCGAATTAAAGAGCAAAATGCGAGTACGTTTCCCTTTAGGCGGAACCAGAAACGAGCTTCGGTAGAAAATAGAGAATGCATAGTACGAGCGGAGAACGCGGAACGAACGTAACACGGATCCGTTTCTGTAGAAAACATCGGTCACGAAGAAGTCGACGACCGCCCAGGACAAGGAGGTGCCTCACAATATGGGCAAGAGCGACCTGATACGAGCCAGCGACTTCAATTTCCTGATGGTGCTCGGCAAGGGCAGCTTCGGGAAAGTCAGTTTCACGCTTTTAATCTCACTCGTTTGGTTTGTACGGTAAAATCGGGAGCAATCGTCTTGGTTTCGAAGGTGATGCTGGCGGAGAGGAAAGGAACCGACGAACTGTACGCCATCAAGATCCTGAAAAAGGACATCATCATCCAAGACGACGACGTCGAGTGCACCATGGTAGAAAAACGCGTGCTGGCGCTGTCGAACAAACCGCCGTTCTTGGTGCAGCTCCATTCCTGCTTCCAAACTATGGATCGACTCTACTTCGTGATGGAATACGTAAATGGCGGGGATCTGATGTATCAGATACAGCAGTGCGGCAAGTTCAAAGAACCGGTCGCGGTGTAAGTTGCCGAAGATCGCACGCTTCGTCGCTCGTATTCACCTCGAATGTTTTTTATTTCAACAAAAAAAAACGAACACTTTCGTCGCAGATTCTACTCATCCGAAATAGCGATCGGACTGTTCTACCTTCACGCTCGCGGCATCATCTATCGGGACTTGAAGCTGGACAATGTACTGTTGGATCACGATGGCCACATAAAGATCGCGGACTTTGGAATGTGCAAGGAGGGCATCTCGGGGGACAAAACGACGAAGACGTTTTGTGGAACACCAGATTACATCGCGCCGGAAGTCAGTATTCGATTTGGTTCGATCGTCCCGGAAACGGGCGCGATGTCGTCACGTATCGATCGTTTTGCTCGCAGATCATACTGTACCAACCGTACGGAAAATCGGTCGATTGGTGGGCGTTCGGTGTGCTGCTTTACGAAATGCTGGTCGGTCAGCCGCCGTTCGACGGAGAGGACGAAGAAGAGTTGTTCGCAGCGATCACGGAACACAACGTCAGCTATCCGAAGAGCTTGTCGAAAGAAGCCAGGGAAATTTGCAAAGCGGTAAGTCGGTTCCGACGTGCATGATCCGATTATTACACAGACGAAGTAAACAGAGTCTTATAAGCGCGAACTCCTTTTTCTTAGTTCCTCACCAAGAATCCGGTGAAGCGACTCGGCTGCGGATTGAGAGGCGAGGAGGATGTTCGCATTCACGCGTTCTTCCGACGCATCGACTGGGAGAAGATCGAGAACCGGGAAGTACAACCACCGTTCAAACCAAAGATCGTGAGTACCTAACCGACATCAATTCGACGAACGACGAGGAATGAAACGCGTTGATTGACGCGCGATCTCTCGTAGAAACATCGCAAGGACGTGAGCAACTTCGACAAACAGTTCACATCGGAGAAGACGGACCTTACGCCCACGGACAAGCTGTTCATGATGAACTTGGATCAGACAGAGTTTATGGGTTTCTCGTTTCTCAATCCAGAATTCGTGCAACACATTTAAATCGATCAGAGAGTGTCACAGGCTAGTCTCAATCTCGTCATACGCTCTACGATTTCCTCCACCATTTTTCCTCCGACGTTCGTCACCTTTCGATCTCTTCGCTACTCAGGGCTTTCACCGTCTTTTGATCATCCTCTTTCTCTTCCGTCCCTCTCTAGCCTGACCTAAACGCTTCCCCCAAAACCCCCCGCCCCACCCCCTTTCTACCCTGTTCATTCTCTTCCTTTCCCCACTTCTCGATCGCGAGAAGCGTTTTACCCGCTATACATATACATACGTGTAGGTAATATTTTTAACGCGACCAATGTATCGCGTGGATATCGCGCGGATTGATTCGTCGAATGAATCGTGAGGAGAGAAGAGGTAAGAAGAAAGGATGAAAATAAACTATGATCGATCGCCGAGGAGACGTTACGCTTCTGATCTGCGATGCGATCGATAATGAACAAGGTATTTCCTAATTGCTATCCTCGTTCTTCGCGTATTATCTTCGGTACCGTTGCCTTCCAGAGTATACATTATACACTACGTACACGTACACCTACGTCTGAACCTATTTATACACGAACGATACATATTGAACAAAACGAATTATATATTATTATCATCGTTATTATTAGACACGTACGAGTCGGCGCGAATTATTACACGTTGTTCGCGTTTCAATTTCCAATTTCCTTAAAGTTCCTTCGTACGCCTCTGCGGCATTCACGCGGGCGTAGCCGAATCAGTGTCCGCGTAAATGTCGCGGAAAACTGAAACCCGTACGAAAAGTGCATCGTTGGAAAATATGGGAATAAGCATCGGTAGGTAATACCGTTCGTAGAAACCGTATCACACATCTTGCCGGAGCAGTCGACTCTTTCCATGCACTCCGCGGTGCGATTCTCGTCTCTGTACACACTTACCTTGTACGGGTGCACGTGTCCGTATCACATACAATCTATCTAGTGTCTATCCTACGCGTTACGTACGTACGAACTCGTGTACGGGAGCAAAATTATGCGATACAATCATATTCGTTTCCTGCTGTTCCTTGCTCGGTTATCGAGGCACGAATCAAACACGTTTTCCTCGATCGTTTCGCGGAATCGTTACAAGGAACGGTGCTCGACGAACTCTGCTAGCATACTACGTTGATAAAATACGATTAACGATTAAAAAGAAGATACTTTATAAAAGTTTTATTCAAATGAATTAGCGATCTGTATCGTAGAATCGTGTACCTTAAAAGCATCCGCGAGTCACAGAAAGACCAGAGGAGGGGTACACAGATGTTTGCTCGTACGAATCCTTGTTTCCATTTAGTTATTAGTCGATCGTCTTGGGGCAAATCGACGGAGCAAAATACACGTATACACACAGACACTATACAGACTCAGACACGCACTTGTCTCTTCTGCTTCCTTTAAAAAAAAAAAAGATTCGTTTGTCGAAATGGCAATACGGAAGCGGAGCTCTTTTCGTGCCTGAAATTCTCGCTCCGGTGATATTCGCCTTTTTTATCGAGTTCGTTTTGGCTCGCATTATCGAGGACGAAAACGAGATCCGAAAAAAGACACCGAGGCACCGAAGAAAAACAGGGAAGGAGGAGAAGTCGACGTAACGAATCGGAGGCTGTGGGACGTTTTCCTCCTCGATATTTTTCTTTCAGTCGGCTGATACGCCGACACCCGATAGTAGGATAATAATTATTACTCGTCGATTAACTGCGCGTAATTGTCGTAGATAAATATATATATATATATATATACCATATATACATATATTATACATATACATACACATATATATATATATACAGTTAATTGACTCGTTGACTTTGACGGGTATCTTTTTTTTTCTTATACATTTAAGATTCGCGAGTCGTCGAGTGACGAAAGGAATAGTCCAACGATGAGACGAGACACGATTTTCTCGAGTGGGATTCTATATAGGTAGATGCACGTTGGGTAAACACACGACTGCGGTCACTCGTCGAAAAGATTTTACCGGAACGAAGTTTATTCACAGGGACTCGTACCTTTTCACCGGTGATCATCCTACGTAGCTTTATTTCATCGTTGCTAAGTAAATTAAATTATGCGTACACGATACACGTCGGCGAATCTCTATAAAGAACGGTGATAGCTTAAGGATAGACAGATAGGAAGAAAACAGACGCGATAAGTATCTATACTGGGAATCGATTAGCGGATGAGAATGGGAGAATGGGACGGAGAGAGATGGAGAGAGAATAGCATTATCGTTACAATCGTTATTCTTAAGCGTTGTACATTAAACCTTGAAACTCTTATGTTTTGTTGATTCGTCCATCGTCCCGTTGTTGGCCCGGTAACGGAAAGATACGAGTTCTCGGAACAAAACCGAGACATTTATTAATTACGTACGTCTTATTAAGCGTGTTCCAATAAATAAGTAATATCGTGACGTAGTTCTCGCCCCCTTATTCAACGGGTGATATCTGATCTTGTTCTTCGATCGGACGAATTTACGTAGTCTCGCCGGTGGTCTCGTTCTAATTTATCTGACGAACAGCTGATTTTCATTGAATCACGAGAACAATAATAAATTCGATGCGAGTTCGGTGACAAGTGTTTCGAATTCGTTTTACCCTGTGATCGATCTTTGAATCCTCACGTATTCAGGACGTGGTACCACGGATCGACCGGCTGCTAACGCGAGATTACGTAACCCACGTTCGAAATCTATTTTTATACTTAAACAAAAAAAAGTTGAGGAGAGATGAAAAAAAAACTGAATGAGGAATTCGTCGTGAGAAGGAAATTCTTTTTTCCTCCCTGCTCGACGTCGAGCAAGCGGCGTGACTGTCTCTCGTCACCGCGTGACGTCTTTCTGGTAGCGCCCTTTTTAGTCTCTTCGCGGCATTCGTAACGTAAAAAGAATCTTATTGTCAGGGATAGTCGTCGAACGATTTCGAGGAAAATTGTAGTTATCGATTAGATTCGAGAACGCGAAGACGAATGTATATAAGTGCGGCATGCGGACACGGGACCCGATTCGTCTCGATTGAACGATGCGATTTATCCGATTTAATTGGACCTACAGTGTCGTTCGATCGAGACGACTCGCGTGTATTCGTTTCAGCGGAATGAGGAAAAGTTTCAGTGAATGTCGTTGATTTTTTCACGATTTTTGTCAATCTACTATTTAAAAAAAGAATTAATCTACTTCCTTTACATGACCTCTGCAAACTCTATCAATTTCTTTGCTTTTAATCGATCGATGGACTTTCCTTTTCTTTCCCTCTTTGACATCCTTCACGCTCTGATCACGTTTCTTATTAGACATTTTAAAGGTAAGGGGTAGAGAACGGTATCATTTATGCAGTTTTCGATAAGAAGTCGGATAGACACATTCGTTGACCGCGGTTCAAAAAAATTTCCTCATTTGTCGTTCGCGCCATTTGGTTTTCTCTCTTAAACACAAAACACGATGGAAACGTGAAAAAGAAACGTTCGGTCGAGAGTAAAGCGGCAAACGAGTTTGTCTGTTCGAACACGATTAAAATAAAAAAAAATCAGTTGACACTTATAATAAATAAAGAAGAGAAAATTACGAAGGATATATTCGAAACATAGCGTAGCTCCGTTCACTCTCGAAACTGTAATTAAGTCTGTTGTTCTCTCGATTACACATGTCGCATGACACACTATACACACGTTCGCTCGTACACACATATTTTTAAAATGTTTTTGTGCATTTATAATGTCGTAATAAAAGTTTCGAATCGTGTCACGAGAAAAATTATTCCGTGCGACTGTTTTCGAACGACGTCTCTCTCGGCCGCGAACGTCGATTCAAACGTGGCGCGCAGAGCGCCCGGCCGGCTCGAGCGACACGAGCGCCAAGACGCCACTTGTTCCGCCGCCATGTTCTCATTCGCGAAAGTTTAATCGTTCGAGCGCGTAGAACGTCGGTCGTTTCCCCGTCCAACGAACAAAGTGCATCCTGGAGGTTCGAGACGTTTCTCGATTAGACGATCATCGACGAGATCTTGATACGGTGCATCGATTGAACGCGTCAGTGAACAGTTCTCGCGTCACACACCACGGCCAGGGAACCTAACCGGCTCGGTGGCTCGCACGGCGTCAATTTCTCATGTACGTCTCAAATCGTTTTTAATTCTATCTCTCACGTCGTGTCAACGTTTGCGAGCATAATTTTTCGACGAACGTACTCGTAAACGCGTATATATTCCTTTATGCGCAGGTCATGTTCGGTTCGCGTACAATTTCGAGTTAGTCGACGATGATACGTTCGTCTAGACTCCAAAGATATGAATTTACGCGCGCCATTTCGGTCACGAAGGTCAGACATCGCGGGAAAATGTAAGTGGAGCAGCCTCGTCGACGATGCGAACGCGATTTCGGCCGGAGGAATTCGTTTGGCATTACCTTGGACGTCTCTCGGAGGCTTCCCAAGCAGATCGGCAGGGGTAAGTGCACATTGTTTTTCTCGCTTCTGCTCGTCCGATGTCGGACGAAATATCAAGCATAAGTTTACGAATAAACAATTCGTTCGTTTATTTTGTTCGTATCCGATGCGTGCCACAATATATTTCTACGCTACGATCGATATAGACAAATTGGCTAAAGCTTTGGATTATCTCGAGGGTATATTTATGACTGCCATCCGCGAAACGTTGCTGGTTGGGTCAGTCTGTATTATAATTAGGCATCGGGACGTGCTACAAACGCGTAACCGATATAGCGCATTTCCTTTCGTTCATACCAATATACAAAATAGACGGCTGATGCGCCAATACTTTTCGTAACTGGCGAATATAAGTACGCATACGCGCGTGTCCACACTTGGTCTATATACAGTTTTAACGCGTGTAAGCAAAAAAACGAGAAGCACTGCGAACAGAAAAGTGAAAATGTGATTGTTAGATCGTTGAACTCGTAAGATTTCTGATCGGTGTACATAGATTTTGACGCGGATCAAAAGAGCGTATAGAGGGGGACTGGGCTTAAGTCTATGGATAGAAAAGTAACGTATATGTGTATATATATAAAATGTATGTACATATGTCCTCGACACAACGCGAAATCCACGAATACGAGAGCTCGTGTTTCAAGTACTTTGCCAAATGGATAAGTTAAAAGACGGTCCAGTTTTACGTAAAATGTAGATTATAGACGAACAGGGAACCCGTGACGAGTCTGTATCCACGATTTCGACTGACCGTGGTCGGTTGTGCCGATAATATAAACGTAAACGTAAACGAACGGTGCCGCGAGCCTGCTCATCGGCCGAAATACTGCACGGTGCTTCGGACTCGTCCGAGCTTCGAAAAAAGGCGAGCGAGCTCTACTCTGCCGTTATCGGCGATCGTTTCACCGGTACCACGCGATGAAAACGTCGCCGCTGATTCGAACGTGACCACTGATGCGTTCGATCGGCCGCGGATCGTCGCGCGTATCCGCGTCCGCTCGAACGCGGTGACTAGCTGTAGAATTTCGTTCGGTCGCAAGAGTTGTTCGATCTCGACTCCTCCTTTCCTGATTCCCGAGGTTCCGACTCTCGACGTTCCATGGAACGGGGAGGCGATCAGGGAAAACGCGAGCCGATCATCAACGTCCTAGATTCTGCGAACTGGTCCCAACCGGTTCGACATCTGGTCGATTTTCGCCAATGCGGTAATTGGATACCGAGCCTCTTGCACTCGTGCGCGTACGCGGTGAACGATTCGCAGTAACAATTCTCTGTCGGACACTCGCACATGTCCTGAAGGCACGCCTTGTAATACATGGTTGGATTCACCTTCTTGTGGCAGGCGTCAAAGATCTGCGATCTCAGCCTGTTGCATAATCTACGACCATTGCGAGATAGAAATTAGCATTTCTGAGTATCGGTTGATCGATGAACGGTTTATTATGAAAATTCGCGGTCTTATAAGTTGTTTGCTTCACCTGTGATCTTTTCGACCTCTGCAACGTCTGTTCCGATCGAAATTCGGTGGTAGTGGCTTTGGCCTGGCACAATTCTTCTTGGCGCCTACCAGCCACGATTGTCCGAACAATTGCGGGTCTTGCAACAATCTGCCCTTTCGATTCGTAAAATCGTCCTTCGGCAGGGAATTGAAGTTCCCACACAGACCGCAGAGCCGGCCCCTGTACGAAGTCGGCGCGGACACCTCGAGAAAGCTGATCCCGTCCCAAAGAACCTTGATTCCGATCTGCGTGCTCACGACTATGCTGTCCGCTGTCCGGTTCACGTCCAGCCGGTTCGCCACGCGATACGGCACCTCGACCTTCTTCCCGTTCACCTTCACTCGCATCTTCTGCCCGAGATTCACCTTCAAGTCGCCCACCTACGAATTAGAAATCGCATTCCTCGTAAATCGAATACAATTACTTAACAGTCAGTATGCACTGGATATTCCATTTAGATTAGAAACCTTGATCGCTATCGTTTTGGTCCAAGCTGAGTTTCTCGTTGACCTGGCGTCGTTGGTCACTCGGACGCTGAACGTGTGATCCGAACAATCGCTAGCCAGTTGATATTTGCACGCGCCCTTAAAACTGTAGAATTTCCCGTCGAAAGTCCGATAGTGAGGATCGCCGAACACGGTACATACACCGTCACCTAATCATAAATAGAATCGGGGATGATCCATGATCAATCGATAGAACTCGTGTAGCCTATGTAGATAGTTATGTGCTCACTTTCGACGCAACGAGGACAGCATTGACCCTCGGGGTGCTCCAGCCTCGAATTCGGTGGGCAAGGGAGGTTTAACGGGGGGCACATGGGCATCGCGCATCGCACTTTACCCTGCATGCAAGCGCATGCCTTGCACGAGTCAAGCTTCCAACTTTCACCATCCTGCCTAGGACAAAAAAGAACCTTTAAATCTTCGAACGAAATTAATCCGGTTGTACCGAGTACATCGGATAAGCTTCACAACCATTAATTTTGAGCGATACGCTTGTAGTATATGTAATATGAATACTCGCCCCGTAAGTCTTGCCGGCGTAAGTGCAAGACGGTCGGATCTCCTCGACCTCGGGACACTGCGGGCAGCAACGACCTGCTAGGGTGATCTGATGCTCGGCTGGGCAGTCGTGAACCGGACAGGTTTCCCTCGTGCACGAGACTACCGAATTCGAGCAACTACACCGTGTGCAGTGGTCCAGATGAAACTGATTACCGGAATTGTAAACGCCTGCCCCGAGCATACACGCGCCCTTCGGCGGTGACAAGTATCTCCCGCTACCTGTTCGTGGAACAAACGTGACGACATTCTATACTTGCCTATTCTCGACCCGATTCTCTGATTTCCGAACGATAAAGATACGCGCGGATACGCACCTTTGCAGTGCGGACAGCATTTGCCTGGGTCGTGAACGATCCTGGAACTGGGACAGTGAAGCACGGGACAGGCTTGCTTGGCACAGATCAGTCTGCCAGCGTTGCACCTGCAAGTCACGCACGGATCCTCGCTCGTGGTCACCGATCTATCCGCCGTCACCAATTGCCCGTTCAAGTGGCATCCTGCAATATTATATTGTTATATAGTCGCCTTTACCCAGAATCTCGTCCATCTTAGCCGATTCAACGAAATTCGTATGGTAGAATAATCAATTCGTTTGTTGTAGAAATTTTTTACCTGCGCACATCGGGCAGCATTGCCCGGCCGCGGGCGGGATAGGATTCGAGCACGGTGTGTAACAATGCAACCGGGACTCGGTGATCACCCCGGCTTTGCACGTGAAGATTCTGCATGAATCGTTTCCCTCCGTCCATTCGGTCTCGGATCCGTGGTAAACTCCGTTCCGCATGCAACCTTTTTATTCGACAAAACAACGTATATGTACATGTACGTGATTAGAACGTGAACAGTGAATGACGGGGGAGCAAAGATTCGAGCGCGTGCTGATTAATCGAAGACCTTGATGCGAAAACTGCTCATTTTCTGTTACTTACTATCGTATCGATACAGGAAACCGAGCTTAGAGAAAAGGTTCTCTGACCAATGTAATCGTTCTAAGAATGATTGAACGAATGTCCTCTGTAAAACTTGGAATCCGTATGACCCCTACGAGAACGCGCGTTTCCATAGGATACAAACGAAAGGGAACGCGGTGCTAGTTTTCGCGTCTCGCGAGGATGGGAAACTCGGTCGAAGCGAGACGGAAGCTTGCGCGACGGCGAATGTAATTAATAGAGAAGAGTTGGAAGATAAGGGAGGCCGCGACCGCGAGCGGAGAAGCATCTGTCGGCGGAACGGGTGCCGGTGTAAACAGTCGTAAACAGTCCAAGTTCCTCGGGTTTATCGGCGCGTACGTATCGACGAACAGAAGCGCCTTTGTGCCATGGGAACAATGCTCCGCCCCGGACATTCCACTCGCTGAAACTCGCACACGCTCTTTCCATCGGCCGTTCTCGCTCCGCGTGAAGCGGCGTCTCTCTCGCGGATTAGAACTCGTTCGCGGGGACTCGGTTGAACCGCGTTGCGTGGAAGAAATTAGAGCGATAGCGTAGCTGGATCGACGGTTACCCGGATTTTCTCGCGGCTTTTGCACGTACCTTTGCACCTGTGGCAGCACTCGTCCTCGCGCGGTTCCAGCAGCGTGTAACAACCCTCGATACTCGGGCATTGCTGTTTCCTGCATTCGACGAACCCGTTCTGCAAAACGACGAAAACACATGAGCGCGTGCATACGTGCATAATAGCATCGCGAACGGTACAGCGAGAGATTAGACGAGAGGCCGAAGCGCGATCGATCGAACGTAATTATTTCTCTCTCGCCTTCGTTATCGCGGTCTATAATTAAACCCTTGGGATTTATCTGGCGTTCGAATTACGTAAACCAATTTAACGCGGGTCACGTCGGCCGGTCTCGTAGCGAGAACGCGAGAAGGTCGTCGCATCGCGCCGCGGCTTCGGAAAAAATAATTAAGATTACGGATCACGTTGGACTCCTGTATCGACTCGCGACCACCAGCGAAAACGAAAGATCTTCGTTGTCAGAATCTATCTGCTACCACTTCTCTCGTCGACGCATATCGTTAGGTGGTCCTCGCGAAACGAAGATTCTACTCGTCACTTTTGAAAACAGCAATCGTTCGCGTGTCGTTTTATTCGCCAGGGAATTGTCAATAGTGGCTATCGATGTTTGCACGCATCTAGGATGAGATCGATCGATTTCCATTGAGCAGCTCGCGAGAATACTCCCGAACGAGTCAACGAACCGAACGAGGCAAACGCGAGATAATTGTTAGAAAGCTCTGCGAACGTTCGCGCTGTGCTGTCCCGCGTAAAAAGAATTTTCGCGTCCGATAGGTCTCAGATAAGCGAATTCCGAACGCGCCGTCGCGTCCGAGATTCTTCACTGTCTCGTAAATATAATCCGTCTGGTCACCCCGACGAGTAGTTTTTCAACAGCCAAGTAATATTAAACATTGGGTAAAAATATTTTTATATATTTTATACAAATTCTCATTGCATGCTCGACTTATCTGTTACTTCATCACGTATCTGGCCAACGACCTTTTTAGCGGTAGAAGTTTTAAGAGATGGTCGTGAGAAACTTACCTTGCACAAACAGTTAAAACACCTGGTGTTAGGGATCTTGTCCACCGTGAAGTCCTCTCCCTCTACGTCACACGTTTCTCGGCTTCCTGCAAGCATAGGCGATAAGTGACAATGCTAGGCATTGTGCGTGCGTGCGGTAAGGCGGTGGATCGAGTCACAGTTCGGTCAGGTGAGTCCCACTTTGCGCGAATGATAGATATCGACGGAAAGTTCCTTCGTACGCGTATTATTAGCTTTATTAGATGCTGAATAGAAGCTATGCTTAGCGATAATATGATCTCCATTAATCTCTATTGGAATGCTCGATCTTCCTCGTTGCATCGTAATAAAAAAAAAAAATGCAAGAATTTGTCGTTCGAGCTGCCGCATCAACTGTTACGATATTCGTCTATGCAGTTTGGCTCGATTTAGTTTTACGGCAAACGTAATTGTATGATGCGAGATTCGTTTTCCTGCGGACTCGACTCACCTAAATAAGTAAACAAAATGAATAGGACTCGATCCACGTGTACGTTATACGTATACGGAAGCGTCAGCCGCGACACGACCGGTGCGCGTCGCGGTTGCCCGATATCGATTACGGTTCCGCGAATAATCCGCAACGACAATTACGGCGACGACGACGACGACTACGACGACGATGACTTGGGCGACTACGATGACGAGGGTTGACCTTCGCGTTCCTCGAAACGCGTTTCAGCTCCGTTTCGGTTAATCCGAGTTTTCGGCTAGGCTACTTACGTGATGTGAAACAGCTATCGATATCCGGGTGGGACCGATCGATGCGCGCATCGAAGGGGCAAACGTATCTACGAGGGGTCGACGAGTTTGGTCAGCCTTTTCCCAGCCGATCCGCGTGTTGCGTGAGGTCAGCGAATGCTCTCGCCATCGCATTGTCCCTCTCGGTTCCCTCGCGCACGTATTCCTGCACACTTTAAGCAGCCCTTTTTAGCAATCGTGCGCTCCCAACCTCCCTATCGCCCCTCAACGCCCCTCTTTCGCTTTCTTTCTACGTTTCTCGTCTCGTCCCCTCGCTCCCGAAGCTTCTCGGACATCGTAGATCGTCGAAAATCGCGGCAACTCAACGTACTACCCCTGGCTAAAAGTCTTTGAACTATGCGCTCGGCTAATGCGCAATTCATCGTTTTACATCGCGTGTTATTACGTTTGATCAAAAACTTTTTGCCAGGCTTAGCACGATGAGAGAAACATCGCGTACGGATCGTGTTGCAACGGAGACGCTTCACCCGTTTACCACGGAAAATCCCTTGGAAGGATCCTTCGCGTTTCTTCTTTATTCTAAAGTGCGCAGGAATGCGTGCGAGTAAGAACGCGGCGTTGGCGTGTTCGCGTTCGCGCGCTCTCTTTTCATTTTCTCCCCTCTCGCCGCGATTGGTACCCTTTTCGTACGGACTCTTTTGTTCTCTCGTTAGCTGCTGGCCAGAGTTCCGTTTCGAAGCGAGGACGGACGAAAAACGAAACGAGAAAACGCGTTCATAAGGAATGGTTGGAAAATCTCCGAGAGGCTCATCTTTAGTACGTAGATCGAGCGTCTCGTTCCCGTTTTGTACGTTGCCGCTCGAAAGTACGTAGACACGTGCCATTCTTTGTGATATGCGATCGAAATTGTTATGAATATTTATTGCAACGATAACTCTAATATCTACTGTCAAAGTTTACTGAAAATATGATTATAAGAAATGCGAAACAAGTAATTTTGACCCCCGTTGGTAGATCTAGTGTTAAGTTCAGCGTACGCCTGATTCTAGCCTGTCGCTCGCATAAATTATACTGAACCTGGAATAATGCAAAAATTAATGGACCGAACACCGAAAGTATAAGTAGGTGAGAATGTATACAATTACCAGCTGTTTTCACTGGACATTTAATTGAACGTAAACACGGTTCCTAGGGCATTACGAAGTGAAATACTAATGACCGTGCACTTACGTTCGAGCGGCTGTGTACTCGTATCTCGATTGCAGACCGTTTAACGAGGTTCGCGTGAAATTCGATCGGTAGGTAGGGGCGCAACGAATGAGTACGTGATCGCGTTGTTTTCGTGGCGGAAAGCGATAATAATTGCGATTAGAAACCGGCAGATAATAGAGACAGACTAAGAATAGAGCGTTGAAAACTCGTAAATGGAGCGTGACGCGCCTCGTTCTCGCGTTCGTTCTGACTTTCGATCGCTCGATCGGTCGGATCGTTGCTGAATCCGCGAAACGCGCTTTTCCTTCCTCGATCGCAAGTATAATCTACGTTATCTATGTTATTACGTGTCACGCTTGAACATGACGCGCGCACGGTCCAATTGAAGACTCACCTATTATGCTTTCCGAGGCGCCGCAACGACCGATCGTCGACGCAAAAGCCAGGGCCAGAGTTAGGACTAACGGACTCGACGAGCATCGCGTCACCCTCATCTTCGTTTTATCGATTTATCTTCCTCTTTTTCTCACTCTATATCCCTCTACCCTTTTTCGCTCCTATATATATCTCTCTCTTTCTCTCTCTCTCTCTCTATCGCCCCCTGCGTGCGAGTTCGTCTTCACCGTCGATCACGACGGTTTACTAGAAAAAAAAGAAAGCAAGCGCGTCCGTCAGTGTGATAGCTCCGTATCAGGAGTCGGGAGTGCCGAATGCTTTTTTAGGATACTTCTCGCGAATCGAACCAATTGAGCTTTCGGTCAAGCTTTCAAGCTTATTCGTATAAAAGTAGAGTACGTACTCCTTTGGATAAGGATAGTAGAAGAGACGTTACGTATTTTTCACTCCACATATATTCTCTCTCTCTCTCTCTCTCTCTCTCGCCCTCTTCCTATGAATCACTATTCTATTTCTTTAGTAAAACGTGAACTATTTATATCTACGCGATATTTGATTACCGCATTGATCAGATGCCGATGCATCGTCGAAAGGCAAAAGTGAGCATCGGATCGAACCCGTTAGGGAATTACGTTTTCTCGATCGATCGCGGATCACCGAGGAACAATGCGACGAAACGGGGGGACGATGAACGGATTTATATACATATGTGGTACTTGTATATACGAGCGTAGTTTCGCGGCAATTCGAATTCGGATCAAGGCCTGGTGAGCTGAAAGAGACGAAAGGATCGAGGGAGAACGGGAAAGAGAGAGAAGGAACGCGAGCCCCGTCTATCGTCTATCGGCGACGATTATTGTCGTAACCTTCCGTCGTATATTTGCGCTAGATCCTCCGTATATTTTCACGAGTCACGCGTAACCAATCTATGGAATCTTTCTTTGGAAATCCGTAACAGCCGGTTTCGCTCGGGTTCCGAGAACCGCGCAGTTACGAGCCGCGCTCATCGTCATCTGTCGAACCGATTCCCGATCGACGATCTTTCGTACGCGGAATGCCGCGTTAAACACCGGCTAATCGATGCCACGGCTAATTACTACGGTTTTTTTGTAGCAAACAACACGTTCTTAATGGTAATTTAGAAAATGAAATCTAGATAGGAATTTCAAGTATCATTTAGAGATGATTCGATTTTCTGTATGTACATATCACGTAAACGTCCCTACGTTTTGTAAGGATATCAATTTTTTTTTTTATGACTGGATAAAATTCGTGGTTCGGTAAGTACGGCTGATAAGGAGTAAAAGGAAAACGCGTCCGCGTGGGTCGAATGAAATCGAGAGTGAAAATCGACGGTTCAGACTCTTAAAGATCACTTTTAATTTTCTAAACTCGATGCACGTATCCGTCTCGTAGGTTTGGCCGCATTTTTTTTCAAACCGTAGGAGAACGCGTCGAGATTCTATGCAAATCTCGGTCGGAATCGCCCCCGGATATAGGAGAGGACGGGATCTCGATCCTTGTCGCGGTTCACAACTTTGAGCTTTCACTCAACCCCTCGTTTGACCCTCTGAGATCGCGTATTCCATAATCGACGAACGATGTTCATGGGGAAAAGGGTCGATGAATCGATCAACGGATGTCATTTTTTTATCGATTACCCTTGCCTTCTGTGGCTCGTAGCAAAGAGCCTTGCAAAGTCGCACCACCTTTTCAAGTCTAAAGCGATTTTCGTTGAGCGGATTCGAATCGTTGCGATTACATACTTGTTTTTAAACACGAATTCGTTGTGAAAGATGCCACGATCGCGTTCAGCACGCGTCTCTGACTGCACTGTGTACGGTTCGTAAATAGGAAAGGCGGCAAAGGTCTCGGACTTCTCTTATTTACCTATTTTTTCCTGGTGGTACCTCACCGATATTAGCCGGTGTGTCCGTTCAGTCGAGAATTCGAATGCGGTAATCGTTCCTCTCTATAAACTCGGTCGCGCGGCGAGTGAGCGAGAAAATCGTGTACGGAGCGAAAAGGAAAACGAACGGAGCGAGAGGAGGAGAGAAACGAACGGAGACAGAGAAAGGAAAAGAGAATCGGAATGAGAATGAAAAAAGGAGAAGAAGAGGAAGAGAAGGGAGAGCCGCGGCCTCGCGTGCTCGACTCCCGAGATTATCGGAGATCGGCTTCACCTGGAAGCATTTCTGTTGCTGCTGCCGTTGTTGCGTGTCGTTGTATCGTTCAGAAGGAAACGGAGAGAAGTTATTCCTCACCAGGAATTCTTGTACACGTCAGTACATCGAGTCAGTCAAATTTCGGATACGAAACGATTTCACGGTCGATCGCGACATCCATTACAAGATTAAATGAAATCTCGGATCATCATCGTCGTACGAAAGCTTCGAGGAAGGATTCTGACTACGAGTACGTCGACCTACAACGAGATTTACGTTTGTCTCGTAAGATCTCTCTTCTATTATTCGTAACCCGAAAGAAGAAGAAGAAGAATAGGAAAAGGCCGCACTGCGAACGGGCAAAGTGGTCGGGGCTCTCGTAACTGGAAGTAAATGGCACGAGCTGTCGCGTGCAGCTGAGCACGCCGCGGCCGCGGGACGACGACGACGACGACGACGACAACAACAACGCAACAGGTGCGTAGAGAGACGAGAAGAGGTCTGGGTATTATACGACGGTATGCGAGCGAGGCTGCCCGGCCGCTTTTGCCCACGGTCCAGAGCCGCTCGAGGGTAACCGCGGACGGAGAAGAGGAGAAGAAGACCAAGAAGAAGAAGAGGAGAATGAAAACGAGCAATCACGAGCGGGACAAAGCGAAGATCGTCGTTGGCGACATCTAGCACAGTGCTGCAGCGTACTCGTCGTCAGCTGTCAGACGGATACGCGCCGTCTTCGATCCTCTGTCCGTGATCTACGCGATCCGTCTACTCCTCTTCTCGATCCTCGTCGGCTGAATTCCGCGGCTCCGTCTCGGAGTCGGTCGACTGCACGAATCGTTTTTTATCCGTTTAAACGTTGGTCGTACGAGACGTTCGATCGAGAGTAATCGACTTATCTGACATGAGTCGAGGAAGAGACGTCGTTCGAAGATCTTTCTAAAACGTCCAGTTCGTTGCTCGCTAAGCGAGACGCGCAGATCACCGGAGAGGAGGATTCCATTGGAACAAGGAACGCGTCGTCGACGAAATAGAACGAGATGTTTACTGGCGACGATCGATCGAGATTCAGTTGATCCTTAGCGCGGGTTCGATCGCGATTGAAGGATCGACGGTGATTAGATAGGACCGACTCGTCGGTACCGCGAACGACTTACCGTGGCTGGAGATTTCGTAGAGAAAACGACGCTGGACGCGGGCGTCGCGTCGACGAGGCTGGCTACCGTCCGTCGGATCAGCGAGATTCGATTCATTTGACGACAGGGAAAGCGACCCGAGACATGTGTTTTAAATCCCTGACACTATACGCACGCACGCACGCACGCACACACTCTCTCTTTCTCTCTCTATCTCTCTGTTTGCCTCTCTGTCGGTGTATCCCGAAACGTAGCGTGCCGTGGTCGTTGGGAACGAAGCGCGCGCGAACCAGCGCGCTGCGTCGCGAGACGAAAGATCGACGGCGCGGCGCGCGAGGATCCGAGAGAGTAAAGAACACGCGCACTGTTCGTCGGGCACGAAGCGATTCCGCGTCAGCTGCTCGCCGCAGTTGCACTAAAGTTCCGTTGCGTTGCGAGACTCGCAACGACCACGTTCTTTCCACCACCGTGTAGTATCGTTTCTCGTGTTGTAACGAGGTTCCCGTGTGGCCGCCGCCGCCGCGTCGATCCTGCTGCTGCTGCTGCTGGCTACAGTGGCATCGAGTGGCGGGGAAAGGCGACTGGAAGAGAGAAGCCCGAGAGTGGTGGCCACACGCTTCGGAGATGGTCGTCGTCGGGAACGTGGTGGTGGTGGTACTCGCGGCCGCGGCGGTGCTGGCGGAGGTGTACGGAGGAGCAATTCGGGAAGCTGGAGAAACGAGTAGCGATAAGTAGCGATCTGGCCGACACCGTGTCAATACGATCGATAACGGGTCGCGAACTGTGATAACGTATCGAACAGGTGCCTCGCGTCCAGCGATCGTTCGTCGCGTCTCGTCGAGAGATCGACGTTGCAAATCGACGGTATTGTCCGTGATTCGGACGCTGGGATTTAGATTCGTAACTCGATTCGCGTCGAGCCAGTTGCTACAAACGAACATCGGTGGAGGAGGAGAAAGATGAGGAGGAGGCGGCAGTGGAGAGAGGGAGAGAGCGGCCGTAGCTTCTGCTCGGAACCTGTGAAGAGAACGGCAGAGGAGAAACTGCGCGAGGTTTTGTCGACGGAGAGAAGGAGAACGGAGAACTCGGTCGGAGTGTTTCTCACTCTTTCTCTATCTTTCTCTGTCTCTCTGTTCGACGCGCACAGCGGCGACGTGCCGATTCGATTATCCGGATGGTTCGATGAAAATTTTCGCCCGCGACGTCGATCCCTTCCCCGATCTCTCGCGAGGAACGAATCTTGCGCAGCGAAAGAATCTTGGAAAGCGATAAGATAGACCGCGAATCGAGTGAGCGGATCTACGCTCGTTACGCATAGGAAAGGTACGCGCTCGAAAAGAATCGAGAGGATCGCTGATGCCATTCGTCATTGCGTTACGTCGAGAGCGTGGGAGGGAGCGGTTGCACGCTTTGCGGATCGACGTCTCGTCGGATTCTTTAAACTATTTTCAACAAAGATCGTGCCGGCGTTTCGTATCTAACGTTTTTCCATAGATTCCGCGGAAAATATATTCCCTTCGCGGCGATCACTTAAAAGCGGGAGTATTCGAAGATACCGTGTCACCGACGCAGCCAGCGAACCGATGCTGAATAAAACTAAAATAAAGAGGTCGGTCGCGTTGCGTGGCATCGACTGCGGCAACAAACACTTTATCTGACGGGCCGGTCGCAGCCACGCGTCGGAAGAAAAGAGACGAGAAGGGAGAAGAGATGCTATCGGTCGCGTCCCGGTTCGATCGGCGCACGGCGGCGTATGCTGGAAAATGCCGATTCCAGATTCCAGCTCGGGAGAACCGCTCGACCCCGAGCTTGACCGCGGAGGACTTTGACTCGGTTCCGTTCGCGTTCTTACTCAATTAGATCGGCCGGAAGGAGATGGAGGTGGGGGGTGATCTTTTTCGATCGGATTCCGGCCGCCCTATCGATCGGTGTTCCAATTTGATACGCGGCCGTTTCGGTGCACTCGACGATACTTGGATTTTTTACACGGATCGTATTCGTTGCCGGGATATCGAGGATTCCGGGAGAAAGTGGTACGGAGCATTCCATGCCCGAACGTCCATTATTACGTCCCGACGCTCGTCACCGAACACCATTATCCAAATTCCAAATACCCCGCCGAGTGCTTGTTAAGAATGTATTGGCTATATAGTCAATCCCAAAAGTTGATGTACCTTAGAAAAACGCATTTCCTATAATTAAAAATAGTGCACTTGTC